>NC_057944.1:3907734-3954749 GCF_018555375.3 Anguilla rostrata
TTAGATCTCGAGGCCTCGAAGGCTGCCCCTCTCTCCACTGTGTCCCTTGGCGGCTGGGATTTCACAATGGAAAAAAAGGGAAGCCATGTTGACGTAGTTAATATTAATATTGACCGCTATCTCCAAAGTTCCATGCTCTCAGTATCTTACTCTCATCCATAATTTCCCATAAGCCTTGACGAGTGCAGATTCATAACCACAGGTTAATTAACAAATCTAACCTTGGCGGCTGGTGAGGGACACCTGTATTATCATACAGCAGAAATTATACATGCACACTGATGCCCAATGATTATCCTCAAGACCAGGTTAACCTCTTCATGATACCATTATGAACACAGAATAATTACTACTTAAATGAGAAATACGACCAATCACAGCATTCGCATGGTGTCAGACAATAAGGCTGATGATACCTTGCATCATACTACCATACTCATTGTCAACCAAGTTCCATCTCATCTCAAATACCTTATATCTGATTTAATTAAAAAGTATATTTGATACCAGACGTTTGGCTAGTGGTCAGTATGAGTTCTGGAACAAAAAGTCAAGTCACAATGTGTGTTTAGCAGGGGAACTGGCGCAGTTCTGATGGTAGCTGGTTATTCCACTACTGGGGGTTCTGACAGGAAATGGCATGTTTGGGATGTGCAGCCACAGAGGAAGCACCACCGACTGCCTGAACAGAGAGGTCCTGCAGGGCTGTAAGACGTTTAGATGGATGAGACTGAGGTAGTCTGGTCCCCAGACATTGACTGCCTGGCATGGCAGCACCAGAGTCTTCCTCGCAGTTTAAGTGTGTGAAAAACCATCTGTCTGACTTTTCTTTGCCCTCGCAGACAGGCTCATGAGGTTTCAGTCTGTGCTCAGTGCAAAATGGTTCACTAAAAGAGATTCCACCATGCACATGTTGGTGGGTTAGTTATATTACCCAGGGATTTGGGGAAAGGGGAGGAGAGAGAGTGCTAAGCATCCATGTCATTGAGAGAGAAAGACGGGGAAGGTGTGCAGAATCATGGCAGAGGTGGGAGTAAAGTTCTAGTTTGACTTGCACTTCTGTACTGACCCAGCCTACTGTGAGAACTTGATGTTCATGGCTATGGATAACTAATACTTAATGAGAATTGTACCTTATCAGACCTGTGTTCTGTAGTTGTTCCAGTGACCTTCGGTGTGTGCACTTATTGTCCGTTGCGTTGGTTAAAAGCGTCAGCCAAATAAAATGTAGTGTACCCGGAGGAATGTGAAGTCCCTCTGTACATTACCGGTAGCACAGTCACCCATTTTTTAAAACATTCTCAACAAATTTACTGATATTTACGATCATGGATAGATAGACAAATAAATAAATAAACAAACAAATAAATAAATAGTTTCTAAGACCAATGGGTCAAAAAAAAACAACTTGCAGCTTGTGAAGTTCTTACTTTCCCTCTGCCAACCACGGCCTTGTTCTCCTTGTCTGGTTACAAAAACTGACAAACCGACGACTGGAGCAGAAATGATTAATCTATTAGCTGCTGCGGCACGTCTCTGAAATAAATGTCTGAACGTGAATGAATGCTGTCATATGTGAAGCTGAATTCTGCATCTCCAAACCGGCCCAGGTAAAACTGCAGATTTAGCCTTCTGCAGTCTGCACCTGTCTAATTTCACAAAGCTGAGCTAGAATCATTAGCAATGAGATAATAAAATTGTTAAATAACTACGTATGAGAACCATTTCTGCTATTAAAACTAGCTGACATTTATGATGAAGAATCTACACGATCAAAAATCAGCACATTAGGAGTGCTTTGGGCAAGAGATGTTTAGTCTTAAGACTTGAATGTTTTTTTTTTATATGTTCTGTAATAGGTATTACAAGGAAACTAAACCTTTAATGGTAAATAATTATTTTCATAATTGTTTTCAAAAATGTTTATTTCCAGTAATGTTTTATACAATGGATGTCCACAAAATATATTTGTTTGGATAAATCTGGGGATTTAATTTGGTCATATTTTCCCAACAGGATAGCCAATTTGTTTTCATGGATTATGCCATGTGTTCGATTGAAAGGGAAAGGGAGGGAGGGACAATGTGGTATGTCATAGACATATCATTTTCATAATTTAATTAAAACATTGTTTTGTAATGTGCCCTCCAAGGTTGTTTGTTTGTTGACAGCCTTTGGAACTAAAGGCATTCCACGATGTGAACTGGTAGATTAGGAACTTAAGTAATCACTGCAAGTATGGGTGCTTAATTATAAAAGTGGAGGGAGTAATTGTGTGTATTGAGAATAACAGCACATTAAACCACAATTTGACCCCTGGAAGGCTTATAGTGTTTGTGTGTGTGTGTGTGTGTGTGTGTCTGTGTCTGTGTATGTGTGAGTGTGCATGTACGTGTGTATGTAAGAGTGTGTGTGTGTTGTGCACGTGTGTGTGTGTGTGTGTGTATATGCAAGTGTGTGTATGAGTGAGTGAGTGTGTGTATGGGGTGAGTGAGTGAGTGAGTGCATGCCTGAGTGTGTGAGTGTGTGTCCATGCAGGGATCCAGTTATTCTGTGCTAGAAGGGATTTCCAGCAACATTCAGCACATTGTTCAGCATATTACTGTAAATATCATATTTATTTGTGTCTTTTTAAGAGAGCAAATTTATTCCATAAAGGGCTTAGAGTAGATTGACAGTCAAGGCATGTTAAGTAAAGGTCAGCCTTGGGTACAGTCGGTACTGTCAAACCTAATTAATTAAAATCTGTTGCAAGGAAAAAAACTGACACCCGTGCTGTGGCCTCGGGAACCGGTGGCTAACAGGAATTAACAAGCACAGATGGAAGGCCTCTGCATTAGCTTGGAGAATGCATAAAATACCTAGTCAAGGCTTTTATTCAATCACCATTTGTCCTTAATTCTGACTCACTTTTTTCCAAATGCACATTCTGCAAAGTTAATTCTGGTGATGTCTTAATGTTACATCCGCTTACATTTCTGACATATTCTATTTTTTAAATGTATTCTGAAGACAGGGCAACATGGAGCACGTGGCTTCTTCTCTGTTCTCTCTCCTGCTAACCAGCTCAGCTGAGCTGCCATTGCATCAGAGCACTTCATGTGTAGAGGGGGCTGGCGGACTTCAGTTCACCCATGTGACCAGAGGGGTCACTCTTGCACATAATGAAATAGCTTATGCCCTGACAACTGTGACGTTCCCTCTCTGACATCTCTTTTTCCAGGGAGGACTGGCTACCTGAATCACCCCAAGGGGCCCATGGAGACAGTCATCTCCGACACGGCCAGGATTCTGGGTCGGGCTGCGGAGGGCATCACTGCATTGAGAACGACTGCTTTATTAGGCTGATTTATGCTGTTCATTTCATTCTGAAAGACCAGCTGAGTAACTTACATTTATTGTAACTTGCGGTTTAGTCCATTGATACCATTACCTGAAAATGTCAAAAAATAAAGGAAATAATCACTTTCACTGCCTGCCAGGTAGTAATGCAATACATATTTATACCAAAAGAAAATATGAAATTTGAGCAATTACAGGCAACACACTGTAACCTGGACTGAATTTGGCACCTGGTTCCCAGATAAGTAATAAAATAATGATAAAAATCAATACTACCGCTTTAAAATAATGCTAAACACAATACTAAAGGTTTAAAACAATGGTAAACATAATACTACAGCTTTAAAATATTGGTAAACATAATGCTACGGGTTTAAACTATTGCTAAGCCTAATGCTACATGTTTTTGTACACCTTTAAAATGGACAGCTCTCAGCCCTTTCATTTAGGCAAATACACTGAGATACCATTTCCATGTGGAATAGACAGAAATGTTTTGGTGACATCATTGATGCAAATCCCGTCCAGCCCCCAGCGTGGCTCGTACAAACAGGGGGTGCATTACTGAAGGATCACGTACCAGCTGCCACCAAGAATCAACCTTCTGCCACAGAGGAAAATGAGAAGGGCATATTTTTCCAGCTCTCATTTCACAGCTATTTGAAAAATATATCACAGAAAAGCACCCGTCAAATTAAAAGATAAGAGAATTGCTGTATTATATTAACTCCAAGAGTTCAGAAAGTCAGTTTAGCTCCCTTATGTATTTTATTAATATTGATGCAGTGGGACAGAATGAACTACAAAGAGTATAAATAATATGCCTGAAAGGAATAACAAAACAACAGAATAAAAATACATTATCATGATAGGAATAATAATGCATATAATGATATTGTCGACAAATGTAGAGGCTCAACACAAATGGGGTTGATATTGTAGTTCATTAACATCAGTCCTGGGTAAGGCTCAAAATGTTTGGCTCATTGTGGCTTCCTTTATTTAACCCCATGAGGGGTTAACCCCACGTTTTGTTTTAGCACTACCTAGGACTGAAGTTAATGAACTACATTTGTTGACAATATCATTATTTTAATTATTTGGTTTTTGTAACCAATAATCCACACACCTTTATGTAGGACTGCAATTTGGTTTATTCATCCATCAATCGGAGGTACAAAATATACAGCCTTCTTAACAAAAGGTTAATTAACAGCTCATTAGAGGTTTGGAATTAATTATGGGAGAATGAGGTATCATGACCTTCACATACCTAAAATGGGTGTTTCTACCATATGCTTCCAGTATGTTTTCAACCAAGCATTTTCTCTTTGTTTTTTTCTTGTTCTTTTTGCTGTTATTAAGTAATTAATTCCACAGCAGGTCCAAAGCAGTGACTGAAGCCATGTTAATTAAGCAATATGGCACAAGAGGCAGTTCTGTATCATGCAGAGTGCTGGCAACCCCCTGTAGCTGTGGCTGTATTCACCATACAGCACGGCCTCGAATGCCGTATTGCTTTTATAAAATGCTACTACACAGACTAGTTAATTGATGACATGGTTTTATTTATTTTGTAATGCTATTTGTAAGTTACGGTTTGTGCATGGACTAATCAGTGTTGGGGAAGCTACTTTGAAAGCATAGCTTTGCAAGCTACCAATTACTTCACACTGGAAGAACTACAGCAAAGCTACCCTAGGGATAAATTTAGTTTGGTTAACTAAAGCTTAGAAAAAGTAGTTCTAACTACTTAGTAAGAAAAAAAAAGGATCAAATTGACAATGTACATGTGATACGAACTCACATGCCAGCAAAAAATGCCACTCAATTGAGTTTATTGCAAAAAGTGCCCACTTGTTCACAGGTCATACATAAACCAAAAAAATAAAATACCCCACTATTCATGGGAAAGTGCAAGGAATGTCAGCTTTGGTTTTGTATACAATGTCCATCAGTCAGACACCTGCCTTCCAGAAACTAGAGTCCAGGTGGTGTCATGGTTTTGGCTGATACCACCATTTATTTTCCTACCTGCGCCTTTTCTTCAGTTATTACGGCCATTGGTTTTTTTATGCACCTTTTCTTCAGTTATTACGGCCATTGAGTTGATTGAATTATACACGTGCAAATTTCCTTTTACAATTTGCACCTGTTGGTGTTCTATTTAAACCCTGAGCAAGCCGATAAGCTTTGCTTCAGTGTCACTTATGTTGCACGAAAGCCGGTATTCTGTCAAGCGAGGTAAAAGGTAAAAGGTAAAAGGTAAAAGGTAAAAGGTAAAAGGTAAAAGGTAAAAGGTAAAAGGTAAAAGGTAAAAGGTAAAAGGTAAAGGATTGAGTTGCGATATTGGATTGTTGTGGCTATAAAATTAGCACAACAGTCTTTAGCTTTTTTAGATTGTTGGCAACAAGTTAGTGCCACAATCTAAGCTCAGTATTCTTTCTTTAGGGTTTTACTTTTTCAGCCTCGGTTCGAGGTCTCTTTTTTTGAGTTGCCCCGTTTTCTGCTCCGGCAGTTTTGTTTTATTTTCATACTCCTTAAGCTTTAGTTCTTTTTTACCCAGTACGTGGGTTGTGTAGAGCTTTTCTTTGGGATACTCTCCCTAAGGAGTATTGTATTCCTTTCCTTTGTCTCTTGAGACTTTGTGGCTATTTTACCTCTGGTTAATAGCTTAAAGAACCCCCCTGTTCAGTCGCGGTTGGTCTCCCAAAACTCCAACTCCCTCACAGGTGGGGGTATTGCACCAAGCAGGATTACTCAGTTAGCCAGGTAACTTCTGATATAGAATAGCATGACATTTATAATGGTCCATAGAATTACCCTTTATATCACCAGATCAACTTTAAATAAAATTGTATGCTGTCACAATATTAACCTTAGATAGCAAAAGAACAGCAAGCCAACCTCAGCCTAGCCAGACCTTCATTTGAATGATTCTGGCTAAGCTATTCATAGTATTGGATTCATTGCAGACACCTTGGTCGGAAAACACAGGTGATTACAATATAATAGTAGGTGATTATCATGAAAGACCGGTCCCATGCATTGCGCCATATTGTATGGGCGGCAAAATACATGAGAATAGTATGACTAGGTCAGCTAACATTAGCTAATGTTTGCTTTGTCAGCAAACCTGACATTAGGTGGTTAGCGACATGTTCAATTTTAATAGAACACAATTGTTGTCAGATGAATTAACGCTACACACTATTTAATTAGACTAACGTTAACGTTCACTCAATTAAATCACTTGCCTCTATGTAACATTACAATGTGGCTAACTTATCTAAACTTTGCTAAATTGGCTAGCAAAGTCAATGTTAATATACTCCCCTTTATATGTGTTCTTAGATTTGTGTTTGACGTCTTTGCAGTGCAGAGTGTATTTACTCTTGGCTTGCACAGCACACAAGTAAAAATGTAGGTTTTGTCGGTGGAGCTAGTCGGTGTAATGTATTTGCTTAAGTATGGCCATTGTGATTCTTCCTCAGGCTGAGATTTGGGAGGTTTATCCATGATGACGCTGTCGCTGTGTGAGCACTGAGCAACGCCCGGCCTTTTGCACATGCGCTACAAAGGTCAAGTGTGTGGTGGTGGCTGCCTGAGGAATGCATTGCCTGGGCATGCCTTCACAGCGGTCAAGATGAAAGAAAAAGGGGGTGGGGCTGGTCAAAGTGGGTTCAATTACAGTAGAGGACCAATGGTAAAATCATTCCTTTCCTTTTACAGCCCAAAATTGTTTGTAGTTTCAGTAGTTAACTACACAAAAAATGGGAAAAAAGTAATTTAACTACTTGAATCACTATACAAATATGAATGTAGTTGAACTACCAGCAAGCTACTGCAAAATGTAGTTAAACTACTACTTTAATTACATGTAGTTCACTACTCCCCAACACTGGGAGTAATACTGTTTACAACAGCCTGAATAACTGTTAATGTATCGGAGTTAAAATTACTGTAGAACACCATCTCAGCCAATCAGCATCCAGGATCGGAACAACCCGTTTTATAGTGTGGTCATTACATACTCTAAAACTAACAAAGCTGCTATACAAATAAACCCTCACCAACATTCTTTCCCTGGTCAAACTGCAACCATTGTCCCCAGATATTCCTCATGTAAAAATGTCCACCATAGGAAATCACTGTATTCTGATGCTGCCAAACTAGCCTCTGCCCTCTTTCCAGCATCAGCCAGCTCTCAGCTGAACAAATGTACATAACTGCATTATTCAAGACCTTGTTATAACAAACTAAATAAATAAATAATGCCAGAGCTTCAACAAGAAGTTCTATCTATGTTCAATAATAAAGTTTTATTATCTTAAGTTATACACCATCATTGTTTAGACGTGCATATTTCCCCATACGATCATTTATTATTGCTTTCTCCCCTCATTGCCAGCTTTGGCCCTCTGCAGTACTGTGACAGGATATGTGGTGTTGATATTAAATAGTGATATTACATAATCATTCACTTAACACTTAACCAAACATCTGAAAGAGTGTACCTCCTTACACTGTAATACATGTAAATTGGGCTTTTAAATGGACTAGAGCTCCATAGCAGAACTAGGACAGATAATTGCTGCAGTGACCTCTATAATGTTTGGGGCAGAGACATATTTTTCATGATTTGGCTCTATAGTCTACAATTTTAGGTTTATAATCAAACAAAGGTATTTTTATACACTTTGGTTTCACCATGTATAAATTACAGCACTTTGTATACATAACCCCCACCCCATTTTAGGGTATCCATAATGTTTGGGACATATTAATCTTATTTAAATGAAAGTAGTAATGTTTCATAATTTGTTGCACATCTTTTGCATGCAATGACTGGTTTAAGTCTGTGACCCATAGACATCACCAGGTGCTGAGTATCTTCTCTGGTGATGCTCTGCCAGGTCTGTGCTGCAGCCATGTTTGCTTTGGGGACTAGTTGACTTGAGTTTTCTCTTCAGCATATGAAATGCATGTTCGGTTGGATTCAGATTGGATGAATGACTTCGCCAGTCAAGAACAAGACAAGCTAACATGAAGAGGAGATAAAATACAGAGGTGTTCACTTTAGGTGCCTGTATACAGGTAAGTGCCACTGATTCCCACAGGTGTTACCAACAATCCCAATTTCAAGTAGGTGTTCTGTATCAGCTAAGTGAGCCCCCCTGCAGGTAGGCAAGGAGACAGCACACACACGCAGCCAGACAGACTGAGGGCTGTCACTATATACAGTATATACTGTATATATATATATATATATATATATATATGATTTTGTGTGTTTTCCTGCTTAGAAGAAACTGCTCTTTCAAATGGTGAAAAAACACAAGATACAAATGCATTAAAATGCAGGGGTATAGCATACGCACATAAAGCTGCATCGTTTTTCGCTGAGATCTGCCGTGGAGATTATTAGAGCCGTGCTTCGGGGCACTGCCGGCAGGTCTGCGCAAGCATGTGATTAGGACAAAGAAAACTGACAGAGGAACACTTAACCCGACTGATTGCCTCTTCAGCAGAAAGGGGCCCGGCGAAGCTAATGGCCTGAGACGCACCGGATGGAATCAAAAGGCAGAGGTGCGGGGAAAAAGGCCCTCGTGTGAAAAGGAAACGGACACTAATGGGGGGGCCGGGGGGTGCGGAGAGAGGGAAACGCCGCGATGGCACGGGAAGTGACTGTTTGCTGTGCGCGCGAATGAAAGGGAGCGAGGTTGATGGGCTGAGAAGGGAGCGAGGCTGACTTTTCAATCTCAGAGGCGACGGCAAGGAAAATGGCGGGAAATAATAGAGAAGGGCAGAATGCTCCTGGTACAGCCCAAACCACAAGCGAGGGGAAACAGCCTGCATTTTATAATGGGCAGGAGACAGGGGAATGAGGCCTTTTTTAAGAGTCAGAGTAACCAGAGCAAGGACATCTGTGGCAGCAGTGGTGTGTGTGTGTGTGCGTATTTGTGTTTGTGTATGTGTGTGTGTGCATGTCTTTATATTTCTTTCTATAACTGGATTCCAGAGAAGACCAAACCATAATAAGGAATGAATGAGGTTCATTAACGGGTCTGCTATGAGTGAAACTGCATGTCTGCCGTCCAAAGCTGTGCTGCACCTCAGACGCCTTTCATATAGAATGTAATCATAATCAGTCCACTGACAATCTGCCGCTTGATGTCTGGAACATTCTCAGATGCATATCCTTTAAATGCTAATGCAGACAATTTGCAGAGCGAGTCTCTAATTTGCTAGATTACATCCTTCTACATATCATATGGTGGGGAGGTTAACCCCTAGATGTGCAGTCACACCAGTGCATGCATTGTTGACTTGGAAAAGGTTTTCAATGGCTTAAGACAGCAAGGGCCAGTTCCCCACTTAATTATTTTATTAAAAAATCATTTTTTGCTTGACTTTTTGAAATAAATCAACAGCTGCAGGGATTGTTTTGCTGTGGACTAACATCAGACTGTATTCTGACTCACAACTGCAACCCTGTAGTGACTCACCACCTCAACCCTGTACTGACTCACTACCATGACCCTTTTCTCAGACTCACCACCAAGACCCTTTTCTCTGACTCACCACCAAGACCCTTTTCTCTGACTCACCACCAAGACCGTGTACTACTCAACACCAAGACCCTGTACTCTGACTCACCACTATGACCCTGTACTCTGACTCACCACCCTGACCCTGTACTCTGACTCACCACCCTGACCCTGTACTCTGACTCACCACCATGACCCTGTACTCTGACTCATCACCGTGGCCCTGTACTCTGAATCCCCACCATGACCCTGTACTACTCAACACCAAGACCCTGTACTCTGAATCACTACTGTGACCCTGTACTCTGACTCAACACTGTGACCCTGTACTTTGAATCACTACTGTGACACTGTACTCTGACTCTACACTGTGACCCTGTACTCTGAATCTCTACTGTGACCCTGCACTCTGACTCACCACCATGACCCTGTACTCTGACTCACCACCATGACCTTGTACTCTGACTCACCACCATGACCTTGTACTCTGACTCACCACCATGACCCTGTACTCTGACTCACCAGCGTGACCTTCCAAATGTATTCTCTGTTTTATTTATTTCTTTTTTATCCAGCAAAGCAGAGGACGGTGACTCAACAAGGCAGACAGTGGACTGTCAGCTCATCAGTAGGCCCCCTGCAAATCACTTCTTTACTCTGTGGAACTGAGCTCTGCTCCAGACACCCTGCATCTTAATATTACAACTACACAAAAAAAAAGCATGCGTAACAAAAAAAAGAATGGTATATGAACACAACAGAGCTGAATAAAACAATAATACAGGTAAATAATTACATAAGGATCAAACATGATAGGGGAGTGAGGCTTCCTCAACAACCAATTGGGTGGTGCCAACCTCTGACATCATACCTCACCAATTTTAACCAGTCACAGTGTTTTATTTTAAAATGGTTATTGGAATGATTTGCTAGTGCTCAACACGATAGCAAAGCCAGATTCCTCCTCAGAAAGCCAGATTTTCTCCATTCAGTGTCTATCCATTCACCATTTATTTCCCCTGCATTTATTTTACAATGAAGACATTTTCAGCCGAGGTTTTCTTTACTGACTTCCTATTTATGAGTTTTCTTTTTTCTTTTCCTTTTTTTCTCTCTCAGTTTAAGCTTTACGCCTTACTCACAGTGGCCAGGGCAACGTAACTTTAAATTAACACCCTCAGATTTATCTCAACAATGCTTCCATCCGAATGTATAAAACTATAATCTACTGGTAAAAAATGTATTCTAGAAAAATAGTTTAATTATTTCTGGCAGCCCATAGCAGTGTGGTGAATGAACAGATGTATTCTTAAATCACATAATGGACATCATTCTGCATAGCTGCTGAGACATCATCTATATACTGACCAACTTCCATTCAAATTGTGATTCATAGAATGCAGTTATTAAATCCTAATCTTCAGTCTAGGATGATTCATCCAAGTTTTTGTGCACCACATACAAACTGCACCATACCTACAATAGAGTAATATCAGCCTAATATTATCACAATGCTGCTGTTTTGCTTGACATTTAATGCTTCCCCACAATGCATTTAGTAAATATATACGTGCAGGCAAAACTTTTTTAGCAACTTTTTTTTTTTTCTGTTTAGTCAGTTTATCATTCGTATAACGTGAGTAAAATAACTAATAGGTTTCATGGGGAAGGAAAGAATTTGTGGTGTTGTAACACAGACAGACAATTAAGACAAAAAGGACACAACTCACCTTTTCCAGTGATAGATAACCTAATTCTGTCAGAGGAAGGATACAATCAAGAGGAAAAACAACTGCTAGTATACAAAGGACTGCACGTCCTAATCTAATTGTATTTGTGCAGTTCACAAAGATTTTGTGTAGAAGTGAACGTGGTTTTCATTATATTATTTTTTCTTAATTTTAAATGTTTAATAAAGCCCATGATTCATGTGACCCAAATGTGAATTAAAATATTAAAAACATTATTGCACTGTTTTATATCACTCGCATCTGAGGCCCATCGTAATTTGGATTGACCAAACACCTGCAACCGCAGCTGCATTCATTAGCTGATTGGGGGCGGTTCCCCTCCGAAACACATGGTGTCGCCACTCTGCTTCTTTTCACACCGCAGACTACAGCTGAGCTCTCATATAGTGGAGGAGGAGGAAGACCTTTCGGATGCGGCTTTGGCATGCAGTCCATGGGTGCCCGGTCATGGGTCGGTAATGGGCGACGAAACATGGAACCCTAACGGCCCAAAACCTCCCATAGTATGGCTGTCGCATCAGCAATTGTGCATCACCCTATGAAGTTACCGGCCAGTCAAAAATGGCATGGTCTAGATTTGACCCCATGCCATCCCATGCCCCGTGGGGCTAAAATTTGCACTGCAGCATGTTAATTAAGTTCATTAAGGCCAGATGGCATTAAAACCAGAAACGTATATGGCCCTTGCTGCCCACCCCTGTGCTTAATGCATGTCAAAACAACACAAGGGAAAACACAGGCCTGGATTCAACCAATATTCGTCCTTAACTTTGGCTTAACAGATAAAAGCAAGAATATATTTGGTGAGTTCTACAATCACTGAAACATGTATGCCAGAGTCTGTGAAGAAAAATTCATAATGCCTCCATTTACTTGTCAAATTTAAGGGCAGATGTTGATTGAATACCTGAGTTTACTCTGCATAGCTGCCAGATAAAAGAACCTTTAGCTTGGAATGAACAGTTTCTTCATGACTGACATGCAGTTTTCTTCACTCCAATCATCTACTGGTATCATCTATCAAATACTTTATGCTTAAGGACAGTTACCCAATTCTTCCTTATGCAGTACAGTTATGTAAATGAAATCGGGTTGTCTACTGAGATACCTTGTTCATTTGGAGCACTTCAGAAGAAAATTAAGTGGTTATGTGAACCAGAGTGTAGTCCAAAAGAATATGAAATCCTCCTGTGTTGGAACTAATATGGCAAAAAAAATAAATAAACAATAAATAAATAAAAAGGAAATCATTTACAATTTAATCACACGCATTACATTATGAATGAGTAAATGATGTTTGTGTATGTGAGTGTGTGTGTGCGCGTGTGTGTGTGTGCATGCGTGTGTGTGTGAGACCACTGGTTTTATCGAGATGGTAGGTGACTGGAGGAATTGATAATTTTTTGTGTTCTGGGCCTGTCGACCATGACATTTCAAATAATACAAGAGTAACAGATAAAAATGGATCCTTTGCTATTTCAGGACTTTCAGAAAGACACCTCTCTTCAAAGTTCAAATGTCATAAGTTCTCACCTGCTAAGATGTATTGACAGCTCCCATTATGGAAGAGTAGATAGACTGCCCTTAAGGGCATTAGATAATAAAAGGGGAGAGATGGCTGCCACAAAGCTATAGGCATATAAAGGAGGTGCTATTTTCACCCTAAAATAAAACAGCTGTATGCTGGAGATGCTACTTAAATAGCCTGGGCCAAAGAATACAGGACCCAGTAGAGATCATACCGGTATTATGTCAATAGGCTTCAGGCAAGAAAGGGTTGAAGTGGACAGCTTTGGCAGTGATACTGGCACCTAAAACTTCATCCAGGATGAGGTCAGACCCATCTACTATTTGGACCAGGGACAGGCAAGGACAGTTGCACCAATTTCTGGATTTCCTGCCAGCTACTTTTACTTTTTTTTCTTAATTATTCAATTAGCTAAATCATTTACACAACCTGACATTTTAGTCACATTTCCTGAATGACTGCTGAAGACTCCTCTCGTATCCCTGTTTGAAATGTTGTAATATAATCTCAGTAAACTGGATTGGCTCGACACAGCTAATTAGCTAAGGGTACATCATGTGACACTTTCAGCCTTAATCTCACGCTAACATGCTCCCAGACGAAATGTCATGCTAGATTTATTTATAGATTGCTTAGATCGCCTGACAGATCGCCTTGAATTTTCTGTTGCACACAGTCATATTTTCTCATATGTGTAGCTGTAGCTGCAGCTGTACTTACACCATTTTCTTTAATTTAGCTCATGTAAATTTTATTTTATAACTTTAAATTAGTTTTATAATGAATGGAGCCTTTCAGAGGCCCAGTTTAATTGTGTGTACATTGCTGAATCTGCATTAGTTGGTGCAGTAACAGTAGGCTAACCTAGGGGTTTGATTGCTACTGTCTGATTATCCAGCTTGCCTATGGCTGCAGGCCAGGGTCAAAATAGATGTTGGGTGATAGGTCTGCACTTCGGGGACTACCACAAATTTAAAAAGAAAATACAGTTAATTGTTTAAAAAAAAAAGTTCTAATTATTAAAAATGAATCACGACAGTGAACACATTAACATTGACAGCCCATATCATTGTCACCAATTTTTTGATAACTCTGTGGTTCTTGATGCCTTTCACAGAGACTTTCAGCACCAAGCAAATTAACACGTTAAATCCTTCTCGCAACTCCCTGCCATTGTAATATAGTAGCATGTAACATTGTAGCATTTTGGATTGCAGATAATTTTTTGTTGGGTGTATTGCTAGACTTGTCTTCATTGATGATGTAACTGCCGATAGCAGCAGCAGAATTAATCCTGAAGTGTACAGAAGCATCTTACCTGCTCCGGTTCAACCGAATGCCTCCAAACTCATTGGATGGCGCTTCATCCTACAGCAAAACAATGATCCCAAACACACTGCTGAAGCAACAAAGGAGTGGGGAGGTGGTTAGAAGTTGCATCAGCAAAAAACCAAAAACTAGAAAATTCTTGACTAGCCAAGTCATTAATTTGATCTGAAAACAACTGAACATGCATTGCAAACACTGAAGACAAAACTTAAGGCAACCAGCCCCCGAAACAAGCAGGAGCTCAAGATGGCTGCAGTACAGGCCTAACAGAGCATCACCCCAGAAGATACTCAGTACCTGGTGATGTCTATGGGTCAGACTTAAAACAGGCATTGCATGCAAAGGCTATACAACAAAGTACTAAACATGACAACATTCATAGTACAGTGCATAGATGATATGAATGAAATTTATGATCACGTATCTAAAATAGTGGAGTACAGAGCCAAATAAAAAAAATAAATGTCTTTGTGACATCCCTAATTGTACAGTTTAACAGAGCCTTGGAGCCGAAACCAATTCTAACATGTTCTAAGCATTTTTGTATTCAAATCAAGTTTTTAATTAAAACTATCACAAATCATAATTATATTTAACTTAATTCATTTCTGGTGAGCAGTGACAATTTGTTTCGACAGATGGACCATTTTTGTGAAAATTGACATTCACAGGGAAAAGAAAAACTACATTTAAACTATAATGATGTTTTTCATTTCATATCTGTACTTGGCACCTCACAAAATCACATTTATTGACACAACACTAATAACTCCTGGCACTTATTCAACATGTCATTCTTCATGAACTATGTGTTGTTCTTATTCTTTCCTTTAATTATGTCCAATCCTCCACAGTGGTTTCCAAAATAAATAAATAATTATTCAATCATTTCTTGCTCAAGCCAAAGCACTGTGATATTGTTGCTTTTACCCTTTGACTGCCTTGTCACAGGAAGACATAAAGTAAGAAAGATATAAAGAACATGCAATGATACAAGATGTTCACTGAGAAAATTAGCAGCATAGAGAGAGAAATTAGCAACATAGAGATATTGCCAAGACACCAGTTCTGTTAATCAAATAATTTGAAACCAATCATAAATGCATTACTTTGTGTCTGTGACTGCTTTATTCTTGGCTCATAAATGTGCAGGTTTTCTTAACTTCATTCCCCACCAATTATAGACAGAGAATAATCATGTAAAGCATGAATCTTATTGTTTGCCTACTTTTATTGTAATTTATTCTTCATTGATGCATTGATCCTCCAAACTCATTAAATTCAAAATAGCGTATCGATTTCAGAAGCATTTCTTAGCCCATTATTCAGAAACAGAATATATCTGTTAAAATATCTCACCACAGGTGGCAGTTAAACATTTTGATTCTCACATTTATTTACCCTTTAATATTTTTAGTAACCCTGTGTAACAACAGCAGACCTAATAATAATAATAATAATAAGGCACATTCTAACCTGATCTCACAACCTATTTGTATCTATTCAACAAATTTTCAGCACCCTAAAATTCATACTATGAATAAATAAGGGACTCCTCATGTCATGTGCCTTTCTCAGGGAGCTTCTCTGAGTTGATACAAACTAGAATAAAAAGCCACCATTTTTCTTTCACCAATAAAAGGCAACAATATTTTATTTCCTACATGCATTTATACAAATCCTTACTTATTTCATAACTGCAATTTTAGGAATTATGATGGATCATTTGAAACATGAAAGAAGCAAGCAGATCGGTCTAATTTAAGAGAGCAATGCCTCCTTTAACATAAGGTTATGTGTTAAAACAGTATATGTATATATCAGTTTTCAATGTAAAAAATAATTATCAGCTTACTCACATATACAAAGCACGGTCTACAAGTCATTGATTCAAACTTGCTAAATCTAGGCATCATATTAAAAGTACTAATATCAAAAGGCCAAGTTACAAGAAACAATATCGGCTATCTTAGCTCACACACATTATACAAGCTGTATTCCAAAGCAGTGCTACCTAATGTTTCAGAAATTATTTCATCTAACTTGGCCATGTCATTTTACCATCTGAAGAGAATATGATCATTCTATGCAGGTATGGGGCATGCCAAGGTGTAACTTGGCGGGATGCCATACCTGCCACCCCAATTATTTTTAACAATGTTGGCCCTTCGCAGTAAAATAGAATGCTTTTTTAATCTACAAGAATTCTGGCACCTGCAGCACCTTTTAGGTAAGAACTGAAAAAGCCTGCTGAGCTAACAGCTCTACAAGGCTATAATGATAAAAAGAGGAAGGGCACTGTGAGAACCAATGCAGGGAAAGTAAAAGATCATGTATACATATTAGTGAGAAATTCTATTTTCGCAATTATATAATTGTAAGTGTACTCATTTTATTAGTAAAGCTTGAATATAGTGTGTCACAGTGAGTGACAACTATGAATAAGATTCAAGTGTCATGCTGTAAGCCGTGTAAAGTGTTCTTCTCCTCCTTCGTCAACCCCCCTCTCCCAAATCCCTCTTCTCTCCCTGCAGATGATTTTATGACCTACTTTGACATGAAAGTAGCAGACATCCACAGTCCCTTTGTGCAATCTCCAGCACAGACTTCTAACCACCTCCCCACTGATGCCCACCACATACTGCCCTCGATCTGTCTGCATTCTCTCCTTTTACACATGTTAATGTCTCACCAACCGATCACCTGTTCACTGGGCCCAACTGGTGATGCTCAGCTGTATCTCTCCTTTCCCCTCTCTGGCACACAGGTCTACTCACACGTCAGCCTACTTTTGAACATCTCATCCTGAACTGCTGATACCTGATTAATCTGATCAATACTGAGCTACTCTACATCCCTGCCAAGACCTCTCTCCTACAGGACCTCTCCTTCACCCAGGACAGCACTATAGCCACTGCCAGCTAGACTGCCATCAACCTCAGAGTGATGCTCAATAGCAGCCTCACCTTCGCTGAGAGCATAGGCGGGTTTGCAGATTCTTCTCCTGTGACATCTGAAGAGTCCACCCCCTTTCCCCCCCCTGCCCCCCACTCTACTCAGCTCCTGTTCCAGGCCCCGATGCTCTCCCATCTGGAATACTGCATCTCCCTCCTGCCTGATTTCTCAGCGCTATCAGGCCTCTAACGCTCCTTCAGAATGCTGCTGGTGTAAGACCTCACAAAATACACCCACGTCACACCTCTGCTTATATCCTTCCACAGGAAGTGCTGGCCTACTGGCAAGTGTAGAGAAGGCTCCTGCACCCTGAATGGCTCATTTTTCAGACCTTACACGCAAGCCAGAACACTCCAGCTCTGCAGCCTCTCATCTCGCTCACCTTTACTGTCTGTTCTTGGCTTCCTGTGGTGGAATCAGCTGCCCACAGAAATCAGAGCAGCAGTGTGACTGGTCATTTTCCAGAGTAGACACAAGACTAGCTTCTTCAGATTGCACGCCCATAAAGTATACCTTTAACAGTGATTTATATGTCATCACATGCCATGTTGCTAATTTTTAGTTAGTGTGTTACTTAGGCTCATACGTTTTTTCCAGTTATGCCATTGGGTATTTATTGGAGCATTGTGTAATGCACTCTTGTGATGTTCTTTTTGTGTTATGACATTTGTTCAAATGTGGTCTAATGTTTACTGTGTCTGTGCTGTTCTCCATGTAGCCTTATTACATGCAGTTGCATACCTGGATTAGAGCCTCTCCCAAATGAATAAATGTAAGTGTGTTGTCTTATGCATTCTGTAATGTGACAGATCCTCTCCTGAGAGATAAAGCTAATTGTTCAGCTAATAAATGCATGCAACAGAAAGCACTGACTTTCAGAACATATCTGAGTGAATTACTGAGAAACATATTTTACTTGCAGTTAATCTTCCTGGTGTGATGTATTGTCTGCCATTTTTCATACCACTACAGCAGTACATTGTGAACAGTTTATTGTAAATTATGATTTATCTTTTAAAACCTGTTGGCCAATATATTGTTTAAAAAAAAAAAAAAGAAAAAGTTTAGTCATATAAATGTAAAAAAAAATGTGCATATTACTGAATAACCGAATGCTGATTACAATTAAAACATAACCAAGATGAACATTGACTTTATATGATTACCAATGAAATATCACATTTTCACACAGAGTTGACACCCTTGCCTTCTGCTTTTAAGTGCATTTAAGGGCAGTGCTTTCACACCGGAACAAAGCTTTGACTCTAGACACTGCATGCCTTCATTTCTCTCTGCGAATTACGTATCAAAATTCTGGATTCAAAAAGTATTATAAATGCCCAGAAGAATCTAAGTTAATTATCTAACTATTAAATATCAGGTTCATTTGAGTACCATGATGCAGTACACAGAGGGATCTTCATGTCTGCCTAAGCAGCATCATTGACGTCACACTTTAGCCAGTGGCCAGCTGGATAGCATTAACTTTCGCCCTGTCATATCAGTCAAATGGTTCCCATAGAGTAGCCTGGATGATAAAACATATGTGTGCATGTGTGTGTGTGTGTGTGTGTGTGTGTGTGTGTGGTAAAGATTACCTGTGCCTCTGCCACAAGATCCACAATACAGCTGTACTTCGGGCCTGGACATGAGGAGTCCCCCATTCGTAGGATAATAATGACTTTTAGGGGAAATGTGTTAAATAGATAAAATGAGTTGTGAGACCAGGTTGCACATCCATTTTAGAACCATTGATTTAAAAAAGCTTGTTCAGAATACCAAGAGTACCAATTTGCAACAACGTATTAAAGATAAATCATCTCAGATGGATCCTTAAAAGCATCTGTTTATTTGTAAGGTAATGTGGCACTAATACCTCATTTGTAGCATTTGTTTTATGAAGCATTATGTATTGGGATACAAGCCATTGTCCAATGAGACATTAGAAAAAGTTCTCAACCAAAATAACTGTGTGCAGAATTAATGTAAACAGAAACAAGTATATTTTTCAAAGGGCGACTCCTCCAAAAATTTGGAGTTAGCGAGACACATTATGATTGAATCCATAATCTCACTCATAAAACATAAATGTCTGTCATTTTTCCCAGTAAAATGCCATCTACTCTTTAAAGCTTCTCATTAACATCAAGAACTTGTTTATCTCTGATGGCTTGAGTCTGAATTGAATCACGTTCTGCTGTCATCCATTGTAATGGGTTATGATGATGAACATTTTGCTGCTGATCAAAGTCCCACCCATCCATCCATTTTCTAAACCGCTTACAGCTGGTCAGGGTCAACGGGGGCTGGGGGACCTGGAGCCTATCCCAGCTGACATTGGGTCAAAGACAGGAACACACCCTGCACACGTCACCAATCCATCATAGCACCGTCGACTGAACATAAAAAATAATAAATTAATTTTTTAAAAATCATTAAGAGATTAATGCCTGCAGAAAATCTATCCAAATTAATGCCAGTTTCACCAATTTTCCCTCCCTGAGGAGAGGGAAATTAGAGACTGTTTAGCTGGAATTCTGGACAATTCCAGCTGACAAGTCACATGGTCAGTGAAAAGTCAAACTAAAAAAATAAAACTGCAAGATGTATTTAATGAGTCAAGTGTAAGGAATGGAAGGTTTCGCAGTCTTTAGACCACCATCAAAATCAAAGTGAAGAAGAATAATTCTTTAAGATACCATTTGAATATATGCAGATTGTGACTTCAAGCAGGGGATCTGTGGGAGTGGACAGTCAACAGGGAGAGAGACATCACATTGCATATAACCAAGGGGTCCTGAGTGTTGTGCGTGAAATCAGTTTCAAGTGTTCGTTTAGAGAATATGGTACTGGTTCTACAAAGCTTGGATTGATTTATAGTTAATATCAATGAGCAGGTAATGTGAGTCACATGACATTTTTGTCATGTCAACCTTTTTGGTTGACTGTTCAAGAACACAACAATTGAATTACTTATATCCATAGTGTGGTGCTGTTATGAAGTTAGAAAATACAGTTTCTAATAAAATGCATCCGTTTTGTTGTTCAGTCAAAGCAAACTTTTGGTGAAAACCTGACATGTGACTGTGGCATAATGTGAGTAACAGAGACAAAAGTTATTCCCACTCAATAACCAACTAAGAGTTTTTTTGCAGTTCCATATGATGACCTTAGCAATTGTCAAAGGTTAATTGCTAACAAAAATAAGGATGTTCAATCAATTTACTGAATAGTAAAACAGGTGAGTAAAACACCCACTCAACAGTAAATGTAATGAAAGTAAGACTGGAATTGCCCTTCTCAGACGATAAGAATATTGAAATCTTCTTCGGCTACTGTTAATGAGGAAAAAAAATCTAACTTAGCACATATCCTTAAATGTTTTTGAATTATCATGTTAATCACTCTTATTTCTCCCCTTGGGTTCATGGACATCTTAAAGTTTTACAGACTTAGGGGTTGTTTTGTTGTTGAATGCTGCTATATTTCATTATAAATTATTCATTTTAGGAATAAGCACAGGGTTTTTTTCTTCTTTTCTTGCACCATGAGCATAAACCATCATAAGTTTTATACCTTCTGTAAAACAAGGACAGAAAAAAACCTTCCTTTGAGCTAAGTGCAAATTAATGAAGAAGTATTAACTATTAATTGTCTTTGCATGAGAATTTGCTTTGAAACAAGGCATATTCATCTTGCCTACAAAAAGAGAGAACGCACACTCTGAACTGTGGTTGCTGTGCACAGAGCAATGAGTTATTAGAACGTATTGTTACTTTGTCAAGACTTCGTACTTCAGAGCAAGGAAGACACGAGGCAGAAACGAAGCCTAATCCTACTGAAACTGTCCACAGATCTGCGCCTGAAGATAAACACAACAGCAACAACAACAACAACAACAACAACAACAAATGACTTAAATATTTTAGCCTAAAGGTGATTTTCACATTTATTCACTAAATAAACAGGTTTATCCAATATATAAGCCCTCATGCAACCCTTAATTCTGTTCACAAGACATGCCCCTATCAGAAAATTTTAGGTCTGTATATGATACATATTAGGCCCTATAATGTATTGATTAGCTGCAACTCAATATATTAAGCATGCAGACATGGTGAAAAGGATTAGCTGTTCTTCAGCGAAATATTAAAATGGCAGGACACAGGATCAAAGCAACTTTGACTGTGGTACAATTGTTGGTGCCAGATTTTTTTTGTTGGTGGTTCCAGTATTTCAGAAGCAGCTGCCCCCTGGGAATTCCACACCACGACAGTCTCTTAGAATTTACGGAGAATGACAACAAAAAACAACCATCCGTTCTGTGGGCAAAGCCACCTTATCCAGTCAGAGAATGGGCAGACTTGTTCAAGCTAATGGAAAAAAAAAGAAATACTCAGATAATAGCTGTTTACAACAGTGGTATGCAGAAGGTCATCTTTGAATGCACAATGTGTAAAACCTTGAAGTGGATGGGCTACACAGCAGAAGACTCCACTCCTGTCAGTTAAGAACATGAAGACAAGGCTACAGTGGGCATGTGATCAGCAAACTTGGATGAATGAAGATCGAAAAAAAGTTGTTTGACAAATTTCGATTTCTGCTGTGACATGCAGACAGTACGGTCACAAGTATCGTCATCCAAGTATTCATCCTGCCTATTATCAATGGTGCACGTGCTGGTGGGGGTGTGATGGTGTGGAGAACGTTTTCTTGGCACACATTAGGCCCCTTAATTTCAGTTTGACCCTTTATGGCCACAGTCATTGATCAAATGAATCCTTCCAGAAAGATGATGTGTCATGTCATAAAGCACACATCACCCCATGCTGGTTACACAAACATTACAGTGACTTCAGTTTAATCCAATGGCCTGCACTGTCCCCATATCTCAATCCAATAGAGCACCTTTGGGATGAGGTGCAATGGAAGGTTTGCAGCATGAATTTGTGGCTGAAAAACTACAGAAACTGTGATATTATCAGTCAGCGTGGACCAAAATCCCAAAGGGATGTTTCTAGCAGTTGTTGAATCCATGCGCAAAAATTTCAGGTTGTTCTGGAGGCAAAATGGAGTCACATCCGGTACTAGTTAACGTTGTTCAGTTATGTTATTATTACATGAGCTGCTCCATAAAATATGCCTGATATATGAATGATTGATTTATTTGTTCCTCTAAAATGATCAGGAAGACAAATACAAGGAGACAAATCTGCATAAGAATTAGCAGACAGATACGATACAATGATACTTGTGTTCATGTAAAAGTTTTTGCTTCCTAAATAATGAAGTCTTAATACACTAACGGAACTGTGTATGAATAATGCACAAAAAATTAATATTGGAACACACACATTTTCTGCACAGGCCAACATGACAAAGTAAAGAATGTACATATATGCTAAATGCAATTCAAAACCAAGGCGTCACAGAATGTAGCTTGTGATCACACAATTATAACCCTGATCTCAACAGATTAATCTGGCTTGAATAATTTCAAAAACTAACAAAGCATATTAAACATAGATTGTTGACATATAGCAGATGATTAAAAAAAAAATGTTTTAGTGAAGTTTGTGGACTACAAACTCAAAGCGTATAGCCCTGGTACCTTATGCCCCGGCACAAAACCGTCAGGTCATCAGATTCTGGCGTGTTGGCCTCAAAATATCACAGCACAAAAAAAAGATTGAGGAAGCAGCCTTAAATTATGCCCCCATGCTGTGGAACAGCCTGCCAAGGGCTCCTAGAGAGGAAAACTCTGGACACGTTTAAGCACCAGCTAAAAGTCTTATATATTTAAATTCAGCTTTTAACTAATAGGTTATATATTTGTATTTACAGCATTCTTTTAATAATCTATTTATTTTACACTGTTTCACATTTCATGCACTAATATCATTGTGATTTTGAATTTGAATTCTATTAATTCTATTTTTATGTCTCTGATTGTACTTAAAGGGGAATTACACTTTAAAACACATATGGGCTTATTTTATTTCTAATTTTCTTCTAATGAATGTGCCGACCTTCATTTTTCGATTAGTTATTTCGTTTTGTTAATATTTTACAAATTCAGGAAGTAGACCAAGGCAGCACATTATTGCGCGACTTCAACGCTATGCTTTTCTTCGAAGAAGAAGAAAAAAACGGAAACCGTACTATGTGGATTTGCGCAAAAAAAACAAATAGGTCCTTGTTTCTAACGTTAGACATTTAAAACAAAATAACTAATCGAAAAATGAAGGTCGTCACATTATTAGAGGACATATATCAAATAAGCCATATTGATGAAAGCAATCTAATTATATTTTTATGTCAATCTTTATTTTTATTTTATTTTTCTTTGTGTAAAGCACTTTGGGCTGCACACATTGTATAAGAGGTGCTATAAAAAACAAAGTTTATTATTAAAAGGTCTTGGCACTAGTCCATTGTCAAAGCAACTAGCCATCATTCTCCATTTTGTTACATATCGTGTCAAGGTCAGGAGAGCAGGTGATCCTACACTCCCCTTTAATGAAAGCTTGTTTGCGCTGCCTGATGTTCCGCTTGTTGTTGTGTTGTCGCCCAGCCCCCACCTTTGCCCGAGTCCCCGCGACTCCATTTACAGGGTGAGCTGAAGCGGGCAGAGCGTCGAGGCCGCCGGGCGTCCGGTCCAACGCAAGAAACGCGTGAACCTGACAGCTGCTCTGTTCCGAGGTCGGGCCAGATTTAGCTCCAGAGATGAAGAGGGCGGCTGACAGATGGATCACCCGGCTTCGGACTGTGTTGTCCCCCTATCCAGCCTTTCAGTTCCTTCAGCAGTGAGGAGCGCAGCCAGGGACTGCTGATGGGCTAAAATATGAATGAAGCGAGGACACTGGTGGAATAATACTGTACCAGCTGTCCGTTTACTCTACACGGTATGAAGGGAATCGTACCAGCATCCTTAATACACTCTGGCCTTAGAAGGGAATACTGTTCAGCTCCCTTACACTACACTCGGCCTATAAAAGAATCTGTCCAGCATCCCTTTACTCTACACTCAGGCCTATAGAGGAAATACTGTACAGCATCCTTAGACACACTCGGGTAAGAGGAAATACTGTACCAGCGTCCCTTTACACTACACTCGGGCGTATAGAAAGGAAATACTGTACCAGCATCCCTTTACTCTACACTCGGGCCTATAAAAGGGAAATACTGTACCAGCATCCCTTTACTCTACACTCAGGCCTATAGAAGGGAAATACTGTACCAGCGTCCCTTTACACTACACTCGGGCCTATAGAAGGGAAATACTGTACCAGCATCCCTTTACTCTACACTCAGGCCTATAGAAGGGAAATACTGTACCAGCGTCCCTTTACACTACACTCAGGCCTACAGGTCCAGAAACTTAGGAGAATTAAAACGCACTCTCAGTGAATGGGAGCTATAAGCTCTAGATCCCAAAAAAGCAGCTGCAAATGCAAACAATGAATACATAGAGGGGCTGGAACAGATTTATTAACATTAAAACAATAAATGAATAAATGAATGATTGAATAAAGAGATAAATAAATGAATATGGAACGGGTTCCCAGCCAGGGGCCTATATCACGAACGAAAATAAACTTTTAAGCCAAGTCCAAGTTAGCCAGCTCAAAATATCTTAACCATCATAACTATTGAAAAATATAAACCCAGGATTTTCGGTTTCACAAAGCAAGTTCACAATTTACACCATTTGTTACAGCTTTCCCAGATGATGACGTCAAGTTTCAACAGCTGGCGGCATTCGATTCTTCTCACATGTAGTCACCCAGTTACTTGGCGTTGAATCCGGTGTTTGATTCTTGTCATGTGAATGCAGCTTAAGACAGGCGGACTACACTGAGGTAGTCTGGTCCCCAGACATTGACTGCCTGGCATGGCAGCACCAGAGTCAACCTCGCTCTTTAAGTGTGTGAAAAACCATCTGTCTGACTTTCCTTTGCCCTCGCAGACGGGCTCATGAGATTCCAGTCTGTGCTCAGTGCAAAATGGTTCACTAAAAGAGATTCCACCATGCAAATGTTAGTGGCTAGTCTTATTACCCAGGGATTTGGGGAAAGGGGAGGAGAGAGAGTGCTAAGCATCCATGTCATTGACATGGGAAGACGGGAAAGGCATTTGGAATGATAGTCTGGCAGAGGTGGGAGTAAACTGTTACAGACACATCCCTCTGAAAATGACCAGTAGCACAAAGTCACCCCTTTTTTTAAACATTCTAAACAAATGTTCTGAGATTTACTGTCCCAATTAAATAAATAAATATGTCACAGGTCCGTAGCCTGTCGTCTGTGTCATGAAAGAAGCTCACCTTACTTAAGCCAAGTCCAAGTTACCCAGCTGAAGAATTCTTAACCATGGCAATCACGGATAATTGGTATCATGCTACTGAATATAAACCCAGAATTTTCCACTCAAGCCATCTGCGAGTTGGCATAAAAGGGGCGGTGTTTGTAACAGCGAGCAAATCACACAGAATCATGCAGAAAGCAAGAGTCTCTTCTGCTAGGAACTTCTCAAAAGCTTCCACCTCCTCAGCAGCTGAGATGTTTCTTTATCTGAACTGATGACCAGATGAAACCAGGAAAATGTCAGTTTTAGTTGCCCAACTATTCTCAGTGTCATGACATGTTAACTGAGAATACCCTCTTCTTCAAGAGAAAGTGAAGAAAAGTAGAACGAATATGGAAAGCGTATAAACTCACTATGAACCTAGACATATTACAGGACTATATGTGTAGATACAACACAGACGTTTAAAATGCCAGAGAACGTTATTTTTCAAACATTAAGAATCATCAAAAGCTAGGGGCTCGTTTTGCTCATTTTGAGAATTCCTATGTTTCTTTATTGATAAAATGGATAATATTAGAAAGTGGGTTAACCCGGCCACAGAAGCTATATCAGTCTCCACACAGACTGCTGCCACATTTCAGAAAAGCTTCCGAAAGCTTCAGAGAGCTTCATCACACTTTCTACGTGAGACATAGCTAAAATGAAGCCCTCCTACTGAAGCCCTCCTCTAGATATCCTACCCACCTCTCTTCTTAAGGAGTAGATCTTCCCATTTATTCTGGCAATAATAAATTAATCTTTAATGACATTGTTCCCTCTTACTTCAAGAGTGCAATTGTGGAACCACTCCTTACGAAACTGCACTCATTTAAATAACTTCAGGCCAATATCTACCTTTCTTGTTCAAAGTATTGGACAACATAGTAGCTAACAGACTTTTTTCTTTTATGAGCAGCAATGACCGCATTGAGACATTTCAAGTTTTTTTTTTTTTTTTAATCTTGAAATGAACAGTACTGTTAAAACTAATTTCCCAAGACTACATACTAGTCTTGAACAGCAGAGTCAGCCCGTCTCAAAGTAATGAATGACTTATTTATTGCAGTGCATTCTGGGAATACTTCTGTTTTAGTTTCTCTTGATCCAAGTGCAGCCTTTGATACAGGTGATCACTCCATCCTTCTAAATCATCTTAATCACTGGGCTGACATGTCTGACACAGGTATTGACTGGTGTCCTCATACTTAACACATGACTTGGGGGGGTTGTCTCTTTCTCTGTGGGCTGGTCCAACAGGTGTTATGATTTTCCAAATGTTTTCACAACACTGTGATCGTTGAGAAAGTTGCCTGCAGCAGCTTTAACTTGAAAATGAAAATGCAAAAATGAAATTTGCATTTGAATTATGTCGAGACCAAAAGAGAGAAACTGAAGTGATACCAGAAACTCAGGATTTAGTCGATAATTAGCTGGTTAACCCACTTAGCCTGCTGCATGATAGGCAGGTGGAGACTGAAGAATAGGCACCCAGACACACTCAATGACCACGTCGTCATTACACTCCCCTTTTTTGGAAGAAAAAAAGGACAATGACAATATGGGGCACCATTCACACCATTCATAGTGATGTTTCAGTTTTGCTCAGGGACATAAGATACAACCCAGAAGTAGACTCACTCATCAGAGCACCTAGGCTAGGGGTCCTCAATCTTATCCAGAAAGGGCCTGTGTAGGTGCAGGCTTTTGTTCCAACCAAGCAGTAACACACCTGCTCCTACTAATCAACTACTAGAGTCTTTGCTAAGAACCTCAGTTAGTAGAATCAGGTGTGTTACTGCCTGGTTGGAACAAAAGCCTGCACCCACACAGGCCCTTTCTGGGTTGTATGAATACGATACAACCCAGCCTCTGTTTTGTCCCTGAGCAAAACTGAAGACAGGTGGGCCATCACCCCAGACAGTGGGTTTGATAGCGGTAAAGTGTGGGTGTGCTGAAGATACCACATCATTAACGTCATCATTGTGGTGGAGGACAAAATCTCAACAAGATAATGGAACAAAACATTCATGATCAGGGATAATGTATTGATTTAATATCACTTTGATTGCAGCAGCTCACATGTTGAGATGACTATCGAAAACAACTGCAGAGTCTGTTTCCATTCAGCTGCCATATGCATTTTTCTTTGTTTGCATTCTTTTTTCTTCTTCTTTTTTGCTTTGTCAGCTGAAATTGCCATAGATTTCCAGTAGGTGGGGCAGAGCATGACCCATAAAATCCACTTACCCGGGATAGCCCACATTTGACATGCATCACTATACCACATGCAGGTGGTTTGTGAGTTTCACGCGGTGTCTACAGTACCTTATGAAAGATTCAATTGGAGTCACATAATTATACATGATAGATCATGTGTGCTACAGGATCACATTAATGATTTGGTGAAGAAGACCATGCATTCCGAGTATGGCTTGCATAGTAGCTAATTCATTATTACATAAACGATTCAGTCATATGACAGCATCATACTGGCGCAATATAACATTTAATCAAAAAAATAATGCTTACAATTCAATTTTAACTGAGTATCTCTCCCTGCTTTGACCCTTCTATCTTACCATGAATAATTTTACAAGCAAAAGAATGGATATTAAGAATTGATTTTTTTTTTGAATTAATAAAACCATGACCTCTGATGGAGAAAAAACATAAAACAGATTTTTATTAAAAATTAAAAAATAACAAATCTGAGGGTATTGTGGATAAAAATGAGATTTGTTGTATGCCAAGCCATCCATCCATTATCTATACCCATTTATCCTGGGCAGGGTCACGGGGGGTGCTGGACCCCATCCCAGCATACATTGGGCGAGAGGCAGGAATACCCCGGACAGGCCGCCAATCTACTGCAGGGCACACTTGCCATTCCCTCACACACTCATACCTATGGGCAATCTAGTGTCTCCAATTAGCCTACCTGCTGGACTGTGGAGGAAAACTGGAGTACTCGGAGAAAACAGACATGGGGCAACCACACAGAAAGGCCCAGGCCGGATTCAAACACAGGACCTTCTTGCTGTGAGACAACCCACAACCTATTGGGAATCTAGTTTTCAGTACAGCCTATATGACAAACTCACCTTACTGTTGTCAACTAGTAGCCTCACAGTGAAGTCATGAGATCTGTCCATGTAATTTTTGAGCGCCTATGTCGTTCCAATCCAACAAACAAAATAAAGGACAAATGGTATCGTGTCTATCTACCAATATCAGATAGCCACAACAACTTTCAGGTCAAGCTTTCTGATGTCCTGTCTCAACATTTGCTACAGCAGTTCATCCACTGTGCTTTAAAAAATCACGCTAGAAATACCAGCTCCGGAAGAAGGCGCCTTCCACATGCTTATCCTCTCCACAGGCACGTGGAAAACTCATTTTCCCACGTCTCAGTGTCATTATCGGCCTCCATCTCACCTTCCCTAAACTCATCAGAAAATATTTGGAGCGGAATCAGAAGAATCGCACCTTGGAAGGCAAAGTGAGAGGGGATTCGGAAAAGACCTCACCCCATTACAGAGAACCGCTTCTTTATCCACACGTATAATCACAGTGGGACTGGCTCGGATGGAGCAAGCCTTCACAGGGCTCAATATCCACACGTATAAGAGTGTATGAGGACAATCCACCCCCCAAAAAAGGAATTTTACCAGCAGCAGACAATGCTGATCCCCAGAGCTTGAAATGTGCAATGCCCTACTTTATCAGATAGCATGGTGCAGTAGGGAATAGCTTCATTTTAACTTTGATAGAATGTATATATCGGCATTCATGTTCTCTGATTTTCACTGTCATTGCATTTTCAAATTCTGTCACACACATTCAAGGATGATGCTTCTACAGTACCTAGGCTGTGACTATATTAGCTATATTACACAATATTATCACACAATAGACATGAGAAATAGCATATGCATTTAACAAAATGAGATGATTATTTTCTATTGCAGTCCCTTTGAGCTACCTGAACTATGGTAAACTCAGCGTCAAATTGAGAAGCGTCAACAGCAGAATGGACCACACTTGGGCCTCAAAGTTTTTGACAAAAAGTGATATAGAACATGGGAATGACAAGATGACAAAAAAAAATGCAATGCAACATGAAAAACTTAAGGCTGGCCTGTTTTACCTGTACTCCTAAGAAAGCTTAGACACACTTTCAGTGCTTGCAATAAAGTTGCGGAAGCAAAAACTTGCTTCAGTTTTAGAGCCTTTGAAATCTGGAATAGTTTGCAGTACCCCAATTATGAGGAGAATGCGTTGCTGTGCAGAAAACAACCAAAAAATGGCATTAAAAATGGAACTGAAAAATGCCGACTTCCTCAAGTCGTATACAACAGCAGGATTTCTGAGTCTCACTGGTCCTTTTCCTGCACTTAACCTCATGATGGTACGGCCATGCATCATTATTGTACAGCAAAGGTCTCCATCTCCAGGTTCTGGGGGTTCACTGCCCCAATATTTTCAGTTCTGTATCTCTTATTAAAGAGGAGTGTGTGGGAGTTGGCAATGACCCAGTGACAACTTCTATTTTTAGAAGAGCAAGGGCAAGGGTGGTGAATTACACACAGAGCAGGTGGCTGAGTTAACACTGGATTCACCAGCCCACTCACAGATTACACCACAGTAAAATGATCTAACAGGAAACAACAAGCCTTAAGATGCCATTTGTGAGCTTATCAAAGTTGCCATTAAATCCAGGAATGGATATTGCTTTCGCTGAACCGGATTCCTCACCCTGAACTACCTCACCTCAGTTACCTCATCAATCAAACGACCACAGTGCACTGGCAGCACATTTTAATCACAGCGCCTGAATACCTGCATGTACTGAAGTGTTGAATCCTAAACAATTCCTTACTTTAATACCCCAGGCAGCCTTCCCTGCCTTGTGAGACATACTGTAGAATTCTGTAGAATTCCAATTCTGCAGCCTAAAATAATCTGCTAATGGAGTTGTTTTGTTATTGTGGTAATTGGTCAGTGCACTGGCCAGAATTAGGACTGTATCAGGACACCATGCAAAAAACAAATCACTCAGATACTATGACATTGTGTTACCTTGTTACATGCTTCTCAAAGGTAAATGCAAGTGTAGCAGGTTTAGGATTGTTTTTACTCAGATAAGCCTGATTTAGTAGTATAAAATAGTCATTTTATACTATTTTCAAGGCAAAAATCCTGCATAGTATGCCTTTAAGGGGCCAGTTACTTTTTCACATGGGTGATATGGGTGTTTGATAAGTTTTTTCATTAAAATTGTGTTTTGTATTTACTCACGTTCCCAAAGTAATATGCAATACACAATAAGAAAATATGCAATAATAGAGGAAATCAGGAAGGGGCAAATACTTTTTCATGGCACTATGCCGCTAGCTATGTGAAACATTTAATTACATTTTAAAATGTCCCTGCTATATGAATAAACAGTCAACGAAGGCAACTGTATTATTTATAATTGTAGCATGAAATATTGAATGCCACATTAGATTGCATCACATTCATGTTTTAAAAATGAAAAAAATATTTTTGTTTAATACCATGTGTGTTACCATATGCAATGCAAATATGTGTTCGTCTGTATCATTGAAGCCTGCACTTTCTTTATGCGTTCCTCTCTATGCAGGTGGTGCACAGATGTTTTTAATAAATTGGCAGTTGCTTCTGTCAAAACAGACAGTAAAGATAACCCTACTAAACAAGATGCAAGATGATCATCCCAAACAGAAAAGTGAAAAAAAAAAAAGTGTGGCAAGAAACTTTACTTAACATTGAAATAATGCTTGTACTTTAACTGAATTCAGATTTAAATCTAGCTCATTTTTTGCTTTACAGTTCTGTACTTCTGCCATGTTCATTCTGTTCAAAATCTAAAACAAGTATATTTCATTGTGCTATTGTGTTTATTGTACTGGTCCGAAGGCCATACTTGTATTCACTGAACTTCAATGCAAAGATTCAGCACTACCAAACTGAACAGAAGTGGATCTGAATGGGTAATTGAGTCAGCGAGCCAGACATTTGTATGAAGCTGAAAGAAATTATCTGAATCAGTTAAGTGAGTCAAAACGTCTGTCCTGCTGAATTTTCGACTCTGTTTAATTATCTTTCGTAAATTTCTAAGAAGAGAACTGGGGAACAGTGATGCCTCGGCAACCCAGCTGGAGCAGGGCATATTGTAAATAAGCCTGTTAGTCACAGCACACCTGTAATTGTAAAGCCGTGCTTATTTCCATGACAACATTCTGGATTTGTGAAAACAGAAAAAAAATGATGGCTTGGAATTAGAGACTCATTGAGGAGAAAACAATTAGAAAATTAGTCCTTGCATTGCAGTGCTGTAAAATTCCATGTAATTGCACAGGCTGTTTGTATATTTCCCTTTTTCCCTTTAAACGGAGCCGAGATGTGGCCTCTGCTGTTCTATGTGTGTCTTGCGGCCCGTAGGATCAAAGAGCTAGCACACAGACATTGCCGCCCTCCTTAGCCTGAATTCACACTACCAGTTTCAGCAGTGTGGGCTGTATGCAGGTTCATACAAGGATGGTGGTTTGTATAACCCTAGAAGAGATGAGCACTTATTGTGTAGCTAAAGACAGTTCAGCTTTCCATGAGCCCTCTATCTGAATAACAAAGACAAATTAAACATAGCCACTAAACTCACTCCACAGCAATTCCACTACCTTTCTGTTTCACCCCTCTTACGTACCAACCTTTAATGTTTACTCTTGAAAACCTTTTTTATTCTTCTAAATGTGTGGTTCAACCTGTTTCAGCAGTTATGAAATGATCAGATCAACCTGGCATGTGCTGGGTGAGAATTAGTGTTATGAAGTTTGATTCATTAAAATGAATTTGTACATTTGAGTCAGTACATCAAAATAAATTCAGTTTTCGAGTCGTTTGAGTTATTTTTGCATACTTCATCATTAATAAAACACTCACTTGTCGAATGTAGTATACATGTTCTAGTCCTCCCTTTCCGGCTCTAACTGGAGTAATACAATTACAGCACCTATAATAACATAGGTGCTTGTCATGGCAAGTGCCTCTACCATGTTCAGGAGAGCAGTCTCAGTTGAATGTCTAATTCAGAAGCTGGACTGGTGAGGGCCATGGAGGGAGCTCAGGAGAGTGTCGAGTTCATCCAGGAAGAAGCCAAGTGGACCTGGAGGACAGTAGAGAACTAGATACTAGACAATGTAAACTGGAAAAAAAAAAAAAAATCAAAATTATAGCTATGTATTGTGCCAGTAACAACATGGTTTTACAAGCCCAAATCAATACTATGTTTTATGTTTTTCTCCAGGAATCTATTAATTATACTTTGATGTTTGAAGTTCATTTTGAATGCAAATTGAGAACAAATGTTGTTTGAATCCAGGCCATTGATTTTGTAACTTTTTTCTCATTTTTGTTACAGTTAAATGAGCTCTGTCAAAGTGCTAGGAAACAATCTATTGATTACCACCTAAAATAGATAACTCAATTTCTAACTAAAAGATCTTATATTTGTATAGGTTTCTTTCTTGTTTGTCTTTTTTATTTACCTTTTATTTTTTGCGTACTTACTTTTAAGCTCTGTCAAGATGGTTTTTCTTGACGTGGATAATTTATACTTTTAATCTCTGACCAAGCATTCATGATGGTTTACTGTTCATGATAATTGAAATATTGACTCAACCATTAGCTAATGAAAACCGTGAAAAGTCGTATTGGTTCCAGAAATATGTCTAGACGTTAGTCCTATAAAGAAATAAAGTATCACCTTGGAGATAATAAATAGTGTTATTGCCTTTTTTTTCATAATCAACTTTTATAAAAATACCATATGAGCTCACCATTCTGAGGTCATGTGGGAGGGTGTTCCATAGTTTAGGGGTGTAACATCAGAAGGTGCGAAACCTTTCTTGTTTGAAACCTTTGGTAACATTAATTTTAAAGTATTGGAGGACCTTAGAACTCTGGCAGGGACATAAAAAGAAATGAAATATGAAGGTGTTAGGCCATTAAGTGCTTTAAAACAAGTAAAAGGACCTTAAAATCTGTTCTAAAAGGTACAGGCCACCAATGCAGAGTAGCAAGGTCACCTCAAAAATTTTCTCTCCTCATTGTTTTTGTTAAACTTTTTTCCATCCTTTTGTTTAAATTCTTTCTCTTCTTGTTGTTTTAAATAAAATTTTAGCTATAGTATTCTGAATTATCTGTAATTTTTCAATGGATTTATTTGGTAGGCAGTAAAAGAGAATTACAGTAATCCGGTCTTCTTGTGATAAACGCATGTACCAGACCTTTGGCATGTTAAAAAAGGCCTCACTATAGGTGAACAAGACTTAGTGACCTTGTTAAAATGTGAAATAAAACTTTGGTCTGAAATTGCAGCGAGGTCCCTTAATTCTGATTTAGACTGTTCAAAAAAATAGTTTTAGTCTGTTTTCACTTTTGGTCCTAAAGGACATTTGTCTACTTTTCATTTAGTTTTAGAAAGTTTTGCTAATGCACATACTGTATTATATCAGTGAGACAGGCACTAGAGTGCACATAGAGCTTTGGGATTGGCTGACTTAACAGACATGTACAACTGCGTGTCATCAGCATAACAGAGATAGTTGGCATTGTGATGACTTATGACTTGTGGACAGTAATCGGCACTGTGGACCCTCTTGCAAAAATAAGACAAAATAAGCCAAATCTGCAACGTTTCACTCTTGTTAGCAGACAATTACACCACATTACATTACATTACAGGCATTTGGCAGACGCTCTTATCCAGAGCGACGTACAACAAAGTGTATAACCATAACCAGGAACAAGTGTGTCGAAAACCCTAGAGAGAAGTACCGTTCCAAGTGCAGGGAACAACCGCATAGTTCAACTTGGACCCTGAAGGATAAACTGATTAATACTAACATAAACGAGAACAGCAACAACGCAGTCTACGCAAAAATACAAGCAGTAGATAAGACGAGTGCATTAACTAAGTCACCTACGAAACAGCTACCTAGTTATAACCCTAAGCTTACAGTTAATTTAGAGATTACAAGGAGGTAGGGAGGGAAGGGGAGAGGTGCAGCCTGAAGAGGTGAGTCTTCAGTTGTCGCTTGAAGTGGGTCAGTGTCTCAGCTGTTCTGACCTCCACGGGGAGGTCATTCCACCATCGTGGGGCCAGGACAGACAGGAGACATGTTCGGGAAGCGCAGGTGCGAAGAGGGGGAGGTGCCAGGTGACCTGAGTTAGCGGAACGAAGGGGTCTGGCTGGCATGTAGGGTTTGAAGATCTTGTGGAGATATGCTGGGGCTGATCCCTTGACTGCCTGGTATGCTAGGACCAATGTTTTAAATTTGATGCGAGCCGTAACAGGCAGCCAGTGGAGGGTAGTGAGCAGGGGAGTGTCTGGGGAGGTTGAAGAACAGACGAGCTGCAGCATTCTGAACAAGAACGCACAAGGATTACCTTGGTCAGAAGGATGAGGCTGTCATGGTTTGCCAGGTGTAATTGGTGATCAGGCAAAGCCTCGAGTCATCCTCCACATTAAGATGAGCTCTGTATTTTGCCGTATCATGGTCGAGAAAGAAGCCTCGCAAAGATATGCTGTCAGGAAAGGCACCAATATTCTCATGACCTGATGAGTAAGCTCCTTGTACTCCTTCTCAACAGTGGGCCAAAACTGCTAGAGTCTGCTGATTAAATGTCAGCAGAGTGTGATCGCTTGATTCTTCTAAAAGTTCATCCTCAGCCTGGCCAATCACATCGCAAGAAAGTGGATCTCGAGCCCAGTTGTATTTGCCCATGTTATTGTCTGTGAAGTAATGGCTAAAATGTTGAGCCAATGAGGTAAGGTGAGTGGCCGTTGTGCCACGCCAAGTCATTTGTGTCCCAAAATTCGGTCAGATTTGTAAACAGCGATACCCTGTTTGCGGTTTTTGTGTCCAAAGATTAATCTTACTCCTGAATGCATTTATTTTGTCACTCTCAAGGAGAGGGAGGGACAGAATTGGCAATTCTAACTGTAATATGTACAATTTTCTTCTTTAAAATATGATGCAAATTCCACACAACAGAGGCTTGGTTGCTCAAAACAGCACCTGGAAGGAGATTTAAAAGACAAGAAAACTGGGGTTGTTGCGATTCTCAGCAATGACCTTAGAGAGATGGGCTTGTCTGTTTTGTTTATACACACACATCTGTTTCTTAAGAATGTTTCAATGAACATGTAATTTTGTCTTTCTCCATAGTCACTCAGCTTTACAGCAGTTTCTTTTGAGCTGACAAACTGTTTCATTTATCCATAGTATCTTATGGCTGTGAAACTGTTTTTTTTTTTTATTAACAAGCAATCTGAAGTATTTTATAAATGAAATATTATGATTGTCAACAAGATCATCTACTGAGCAGCTGTTGACATAGGATGCGAGCTCACTGGGTCCAAAGATGTTGCCAATAATGAAGCATCTAAATTGTTAATTAAAAAAAAAAAAAACAATATTCTGAATGAATTCTCAGGACAGACTCAGAAACAGAGACATCATCAATAGAAGAAATATCGGTTATATACACCTTGATATGACTAAGCCTAGCGTATTTCCAGGGTTATATGTTGCACTCTTAATGTTTTGAACTAAACTGAAGCTAGAGATCAGATCCTTTATTCCATTGGCATGGTCGTTGAAGTGGAAGTCAAAATCAAAGTTAGTCATGTTTGTTATGGTTGGTCAAATAAACGACATAAAATCGGAGAACTCAGTTAAAAAGTTTGGGCTGTTTTGGTGAACCGTATAGAGCCATCGTTAGTACAGAAGTTTGAGCTTTAATGGCCATATGTCATGGTTTTGGCTGATACCACCATTTCTTTTCCTTCCTGCGCCTTTTCTTCAGTTATTACGGCCATTGGTTTTTACATGCGCCTTTTCTTCAGTGATTACGGCCTTTGAGTTGATTGAATTATACACGTGCAAATTTCTTTTTACAATTTGCACCTGTTGGCGTTCTATTTAAACCCCGAGCAAGCTGTTAAGCTTTGCTTCAGTGTCACTTATGTTGCACGAGAGCCGGTATTCTGTCAAGCGAGGTGTAAAGGTAAAAGGTAAAAGGTAAAAGGTAAAAGGTAAAAGGTAAAAGGTAAAAGGTAAAAGGTAAAAGGTAAAAGGTAAAAGGTAAAAGTAGCGATATTGGATTGTTGTGGCTATAAAATTAGCACAACAGTCTTTAGCTTATTAGGTTGTTGGCAACAAGTTAGTGCCACAATCTAAACTCAGAATTCTTTCTTTAGGGTGTTACTTTTTCAGCCTCGGTTTGAGGTCTGTTTTCTTTGAGTTGCCCCGTTTTCTGGAGTTCATACTCCTTAAGCTTTAGTTTTTTATTTTTTTTTTTATTTTTTTTTATTTTTTTTTACCCAGTACGTGGGTTGTGTAGAGCTTTTCTTTGGGATACTCTCCCTAAGGAGTATTTTTTTCCGCTGTCCTTGTCTCTTGAGACTTTGTGGCTATTTTACCTCTGGTGAATAGCTTAAAGAACCCCCTGTTCAGTTGTGGTTGGTCTCCCAAAACCCCCACTCCATCACACCATAGCCAGGTATTCAAATGAATAAAAACATAGCCTAAAGTGCATTCAAAACAGGTGAAAGCATTGGAGAAAATAGGTGCTATTCCACCTCATCTTTTATCTAGTTTCATTGTGTGTAAAAAGGCAAAACTGGAGATGCCGCTGATAAATGACTGTGGCACTTGAGGAAAACCAGCACTTGGTCAGATGTAAAAAGTGCAAATTATGCTGAGAAATGAAATTATAGACATAAAAAAAACCTCTTACTTGGTAGTGATATAATATTCTGTAACTCCAATTTAATTTTTTTTTTTTTGGTTTGGTGGTGCACCGGGCCAGTTGGCCGTGGGCAGATGTTTACTAAGACGTGTGAATTAATACCCCTATTTCCGAGCATAAAATATCTCCGAGCCGATATGACAGTGTTGTTGGAAAATATATTTAGCGGAACATGAATAAATGGGGTGGAATTTGTTTTGTGCACAAAGGGAAATGCTTTTGAAATTCAGCAACGTGCTAACATTGTCGATCATTGTCTGTGAATTGGATCCATAATTGAAACGGCTAAATTACAAATATCTTTTGTGATTTTCCTCAATTTCATATTATAGACATCATTTGGGTGCTTGTTGGGTCTGAAAGCACTTATCACAGAGTATGTACATGTTTTTTTTTTTTTTGTGTGCCTTTCATTGTGTAGAATTTAGAACATTGAATAATGTTTTTTTAAAAGGCTCAAATAAACCATGCATTTACGCACATTAAATGCGTAAGTGGTTTTATATGTGAATCTATTAAAACCACTTGTTATGTCTGTGTGAAGTTTCTGCTACAAAAGGGTTATAGTATTTCAAAGTATTTCATTCCTGGATCCTTGGTTTTGTGGACTGTAAATACACATAAGGCAGAAAAGCTGACCCAGTATACCCGAGATCGGGCATGTCATGCATTCAGACACGGCCTTCTGCACAGGACTGTTGTAAACCGCTGGTATCTGAGCATTTGTGGCCTTTCTGTTAGCTTGAATGAGTCGGCCAATTGTCCTCTTACCTTTCTCAATAACAAGATGTTTCTGTTTTATTTTTTATTTTTATTATTGCACATTCTCTGAACTCTAGAGATTGTATTCCCAGGAGGGCAGCTGTTTCTGAAATGCTGGAAGCACTGTGTCTTGCCTATTGTAATATATAAACAGATACATACTGGCTGACAAATTAAAGGAAAAACCTGATTGATTAAATGAGTTGGGAAACATAATGAATGCAGATGCTTCCATACAGGAACTGCACAAGCAATTAACATGCTATCATGTCATGTTTAAAAATGCTGAGCAGGCCCAGTTGACCTTGATTTTGGATCAAGATGGCAAGAGGAAACGATCTCAGTGACTTTGAAAGAGGGTTCATTAGTGGGGCACGGATGGTAGAGACTGCTCAACTGGGTAGGTAGTGTTTCAATAGGAACGGTAACTAAAGTGACATCTGCATTTAGACTTATTAGAAAGACATCAGTAAACAGGTCAGAAATTGTGGTCGTAGGCACACATTTGATGACTGTGATGCTCATGCATTATTCTGATATGTAAGGAAAAACAGAAGAGCAACTCTTCCTCAGGTGACTGAGAATGTCAATGCAGGACATGATCAGACTGTATCAGCAACCACAGTCGACATCTACATAGAGGGATATTATGGTAGAGTTGCAGTGCATAAACCCATCATTTGACTATCTTCAAAACGCATGGGGTATATTCCTACATCATTTTCACCACATGCAGTACCATATATTTCCAGTGGAGGGTAGAAGTGTGAATGTGATGTAGGAATAAATCCCATGCATTTTGAAATATGGCGGGTGGTCTTTATTTATTTTTTTTAATATGAAAAATTCTACAGGTCCTGGAGTACCTGTTAAGATAGACGTCATCATGAACACCAGTACGTACCACAACTTTTAAATAACAAAACAATGCACCCCCCCCCCCCCCATGAGCTTACAAGATTTCCATTTTCATTAAAAAATTAAACTTATAATTATCTGCTTATATATGTACAGATATCATATAATGAAATATTAAGTGTTTATGGACAAGTTTATACAGTTTAAAGCATGTTTTAATCATGAAAAAAAAAATATATATATTCATTTAAGCAATAGCTCACGGCAGGGCGTGGTATATGGTTATTATATCACAGCCCCTTAGCTGTGATATAATAACCATATATCACGGCCTGAAGTGAGCTATTGCTTTTATAAAACGGTCACCAACTATGTCAATATGAAAATAATACACTTGTCACGTAGCCAATATTTAAATTCTGGGTTTTAGGTCAGAATGGTCTCACGGCATAGGCTACTTGTTATCCCGGCTAGCTAGCTAGCTAATTATTGAATTGTATTCAAAACAGCAGTTAATAAACACATTCATTTACAAAGATACGGATGAAAATGCGTCCCGTAGCCATGACTTAAATACGGAACGCCTATCTACTGTCAAAATAAGGGACGATTGTGTATTTTGTGGTATGGCTGCCATTCCTAAATAAAGCCAGTAACTAGAACCGTGATTCAACGTTGCCATCGATTGCGAAATTGGACATTGATTATAAAGGTGTCCCTTTATAATTAATTAATCGAGGCCTGAAGTGAGCTATTGCTTTTATAAAATGGTCACCAATTATGGCAATATGAAAGTAACAGACACGCTCCAATTTAAATAGTTTTAAAACGTTTTTTTTTTTTTTCTTCCCTCTGACGCGGAGTGATACTGAATTGTGCAAAGGAATTGGACATCATAGCCGTGGTATATGGTTAATATACCATGCCTATGAACCAATCAGATTGCTTGATTTGAGCTACCTGTTTTATATATATATATATATATATATATTGTGGCAGGCTCACGGGTGTGGGGTTTCCACGTCACCAATTCAATAACTAAACAATCACACGAAACATGACTGGAGTGAAATAGGGGGATTTATTTAGGGAAAATTTACACAAGGAGGGGAAGGGGAAATTCAGCAACCAATCCAAAGTCCACAATCCGTTCTCGTTGTCCTTTCCGTAATCCAGGGATATCCAAAAACCAGGTCCTCAGCCAAAACAGTTCGGTACACAGCGGGGTTTGTCAAACCGTCCGGGTCACAACAGGTAATCACACAGATAATTTCCGCTCTCACTTACTCTCCACAACACGCGTTTCCCTCACGGTACTTTGCGCCGTTTGTTCACTTCGCTTCCCCTTTTATCCCTCTGCCCTTAATGGCTTAATTAGGCCCAGGCTTGCCTCGTTGGGGCAGGAAGTCCATATAAGGCTCGGGGGTGGAGCCAGCGGGCGGCAACGTATCTGCCCTCAATTACTACTCCCCTCACCTCTCCCTGCCGTCTGCCACAATATATATATATATATATATATATATATATATATATAATATACATATACATATGTGTGTTTGTGGAATAAGTCCCACAGAACCACACAATAAACACACAGCTGTCAGATGCACATGGTGTATTTATCTGTTTTCACAACACTGTCACTGTCACTGCTGTTGCTGTTGATGCTGCCCGTGACCGTGTGCATCACTGCAGGCAGCACAGATAATGGTTAGAACTGTATATATGGTACATTATAACAACATTTGTACTGAAACGTACTCTTTGTGCGTTTCATTTTTCATTTACACAGGTGGGCAGGTTGGTACTTACTGAGGCAATCCGGGTTAAATGTCTTGCTTGAGGGCAGTTACTCACCAGAGCCTGCTGCCATTTGGTAAATAGCCTCATTCTATAACCCCCACACCACTCCACTCCATCACCCTGTGGAAACCCTTCTAAATGGGTCTCTCCTCCTTCGGTTTTTTCCCTAACCTTGGTGTCAGCTGGGAGAGTGGGTTTGATCATGATTTGGTCATGTGACATCCTGAGTGTTCAGGCTTTGTCTCCAGAAGCACACCTCAGCAAACACAATCCCGAATGCCAGTAAAGGAGTTTCTCTTCACAATTTAAAGTATTATTTGGTCTTTCGCTTATCCCATATTTTATCAGGTCTTTTGCTATTGCCGAGCTCACCAGTGCATTCTTTCTTCCTAATAATGCATCAAAACAGTTGATGTTGACACTCAACGTTTTGGCGATGTCTCTGATTATTTATTTGGATCTTCCACCTTGTGATAGCCCGCATTACTGGCATTTACACTTATTTGGTCTTCATGCTGAGAGACAACAGCAACAGACTACAAATGCAAATGCTGCACCAATAGTATAATAGAAATTGGTCCTTGCTGATACCAGACTTCTGGACTAGCTCTTGAAAAGTGATAAGGGATTTATTACTAAAAGTGTGCTGTAGAGTGATGCAAGGGAGGGTTTATGCAGTTTTGTTGAAAGACCAGATAATTGGAAGTCTGTGGAATTGGACTGTTCTAATTCTGACCATGAGTCATGTTAGTGATTGTGATGTTGTTATACTGAAGTTGGTTTGCAAGATAATAATGAAAAAAAATTGGGGCATCAAACCATCCTGGTATTTCTTTTTGTTTTAGAAAGTTCTCCAAAGCCAATGTCAAAAATAAAATTGACCAAGTTGACTTTGTCAAAGGCTTTCTCTGCATTGAGAGACAATATGGTTGAATAAATGCTTTGTTGTGGAATTATATTTGATATGTTAAAGTGGCAATTAATAAATTAATTGTTGCTTGATATGGTCAAGTCTGCAAATGTTTTACTGATTATCTTCATATCTGTTTTAATAAGTGAAAGTGGACCATAGTTGGAACGGAGTGTTGGGTCATTGTTTTACCGAGAGAATAGCAGTTTTCATGTGGGGTGCAATATGTGAAGTGCATTTTATTTCTGCAATACATCATGGTGATTTGTAGATTCACAGAATTCCAAAGCGTAACCATCATGACCCTGGTGCTTTATTCGTTGGAATGGAATGGATAGATTTCTCTAGTTCTATGAGTGTAAAAAGTTTGCCAATATGTTCAGTTTGTTCCAGTATAAATTGTGGCACGTTAATGTCTTTGAGAGAAATGGCAGATTGCAGATAAATCCAGTTCTTTGTCTGAGGTATATAATTCACCGTAAAATGTTCAAAATGTGTTGTTGATGTCCTCTGGGGTCTGCTTGATATTACCTTGTGAATTCTCAAAAGTTAGAATAATTGCTTTTGCTTTATTTAATCTGATTTATTTAATCTAATTTTCCTAATTTATTACTGTGGGTGTGGATCTTTTTCTTTGAATGAAAAATTGTGTTTTTTTTATTGTAGTTTAAGTTTTGCCTCATTCAATTCCCCTTGTATTTGTTCATTCAAGTTTTCATCATAAAGATTACTGAGGTGTTTTATTTGTTGTTCCAAGTTGTGTTTGAATTGTTGTTCTTTCTTCTTGTAGAAAGAATATCAGATTATTTTCTTCTCAGTACGACTTTTGCAGTTTCCCAGAATAAAGGAGATGTGTCATGGGAATAATTTAATTACACGAAGGATACCCACTCTTTTTTGATAACATTCACAAAATCAGTATCTCCAAGCAGAGACAAATTAAGATGGCATCTTGTAGATGATGTCTTGAGTTGTGGATGAGATAACTCTAAGGTAATTGAAGAATGATCTGAAATGTTATGGGGTGAATTTGAATGTGTCAAATGTTGGGCAGCATAGAGTTGCTTGTGAGAAAATAATCAAGTCTGGAGGATAATTGATGGTGGAGTGAAAAGTATTTGTGTGCTGTTGCACATGAATTTAGTAGTTGGCTAATATAAAGGCCAAAGTTGTTCATGTAGTTTCGGTAGACACACAGACAAACACTCACATGCATAAACATAGTGAGGTAGAAGAGAGAGAAAAGAAACTCAGACATACACACGTCTATGCACATACACTAAACGTACTGGCTAGTATCCATAACAATTTGATACAGAGAGAGACAGAAGTAAAATGAGAGAGAGTATGGAGACAATCATAAGTCTATTAGACATTTCGGCATTGAGGTAGGCTATTAGTTTGATCACTCAGCCAAGAACATTTAGTCATCGTTTGGAGGTTTGGGGGTTGAGAGAGCTACGGGGCGATGTCACATTCAGTGAACAGTTCAGTGGCCTTTTTCCCGTTTCCTGTTTCAGAATTGGCGAGCTATCGATGGATCCTAGTAGACTAACCTGTATGCCTGGGCTCAGTGAGAAGGCAGAGACATTTTCTGAATCAGCGGTAGAATCCTTCTTTCTTTTCTTACACAATATGTCCAAAAGTATCTGGACACCCCTTGGTCTGGGGATGTTTTTGGTCATGGTTTGGGCTAAGCCACTTAGTTCCAGTGAAGGCAAAACTTATGCTACAGCATAAAATCACATTCTAGACAGCCCTTTCCTGTTTTATCATGACAGTGCCCTTGGGCACACGGCGGGGTCCATACAGAAATGGTTTTGTTGAGAATGGTGTGGAAGAATTTTACTGGCGAGCACAGAGCCCTTACCTCAACCCCATCCAACACTTTTGGGATGTTGGAAAGCCAACTGCGAGCCAGACCTAATTGCCCAATCAGTGTCCAACCTCACTAATGGTCTTCTGGCTGAATGGAAGCAAATCCCAGCAACAGTGCTCCAACATCTAGTATAAAGCCATAAAGCCTTCCGAGAGGAGTGGAGGTTGTTATAGCAGCAAAGGACAAACCGATTCCATATTAATGCCCATCATTTTTGATGTCAGGTGTCCACATACTTTTGGCCATGTAGTGTATCTGGAATACCGTGGGTAGCTGTAAGGGGCAGTTGGCAGTTTTAGGGGGCAGTGGGAAGTTGTAGGGGGCAGTGGGCAGTTGTAAGGGCCAGTGGGTAGCTTCAGGGGGCAGTGGGCAGTTGTAGGGGGCAGTGAACAGGAACGCAGTGGGAGATGATAGGGAATGGAAGGCAGATGTGGCTGCACAGAAAGTCAAATATGAGGAAAAAACAAACAGCATACAAGATTGTAATTTAAATTAAGACTTGGGTAACTGTTTGCCTTGAAAATCCTTGACTAAATTCCTGGTGGTATGAGTGACAGGACGCTGCTTCCATGTCTGTACTGTAATTGATCCAACTTTGCAGAAAGGATTTCATCAAGCCAGTAAATCAAGCCATTGTCAGCCTTCAATATTTGCACATTTAAAAATACGTAATGGGGGAAATGGAATAGTAGTGAAGAAATTTGATATTGTTTTGCATACACCTGAGTTTAAAAGGCAATTTTTAGGCTTGTGGATCCTGTAAAAGTACCCTTGTAATTTATGAGACTTAAAGCTTCCAACAATATGAAATTAAGGGCTGTATTTTATGGCTGGTGCATGGAATATGGTGAGCTGTTGCCCTGGTGAAGTGGCATTATATTCTTGGATTTTGATGTACTGAAGCCCGTTTGGTAGTTTAGTGACTTTCCATGGGCCTTAGTGGGAGGAGAGGCTCTGTTCGGGCAGTTAAGATCAGCCTGGATGCTCAATCCTGGTGCAGCGTAGTCTGTGATTCATGCCTGAGCCGCTCGCCTGCTCAGACCAGGTCTACAGTGCAATTTCCAGCTCAGCCTATGGCGAGCTGCTAATTTAGGGGTTTTCCCAAGCAATGTGTGCAGGATCATAACCTATTCAAAGGCCAATCTGTTTGTGTGGATCTTATGCTGTTCAGTTTGAATCTGCTATAATTTCCCAAGCAGGAAAAATACATACTTTGCATTTATTGTTTGTGTTTTTTTCTTTTTTATAATGACAATTCCTGTACTTCTGATTTTTATTGTTTATGGCTGTTCTCTGCACTGTGTGTCCTGGGGGTACTGCATTCTGTTGTTTTACTAATACTTTCCTGAGAAGAAGAGTGACAATAAACTCAACTTGAACTTGATTTAATCTTCTCAGTTTATTTATGTGGTTTATATTTTGCACGCATATTCACAAGCACTTCTCCATTAAAATAGCATAAAAAATGAATAAATTCCTAAATATTGTCCCCTTGTGTGTCTTCTCTATGGTGTGGTCATGTCAAACATATGTAGTTTGTACAGGATGAATATCTTGCATTTCTAGCTGGAGGGCAATGTTCAACTGCAGCTTCTATAAAACTGAGCATGCGTATGACCACAGTCATAGTTAAACGGTACATTATCATACATTTAATATGAGTATGGTCTCCACTTCAGAAAATTCCAGTTACAACCTACTTTGATAAAAACTGTTTTTGACACACAGAATGAGACACCATTGGGAAATGATTTAAACATTGTCAAAGTTATGGCAGTTCAAAGGCAGAGAGATTAGGGCTTGTCTTGCACATCTGAAAGGAGCGATCCACACTGTCTGACTCAGCGGCCACAGATTGATTTGGTTTCTAAGTGACTGGGGGAGAACTGGAGCTGTCTTCTCACCAATCACTGCCAGTCTTTATGAAACCTCAGTCCAAACATCACACGCTCACTTTGTTTTTACAACAGGACAAATCCATTAAATCAGCGAAAAGCAAAATGATCAAATTGGACTGGACTAAAAAGAGGAAGGCCGTCAGCAATTTACAAACTTTTTAGAACAGAAAATGAAAGTTTTAGAGCAGAAAATAAATAAATTAATACATTTAGAGCGCAGCAGAAACAATACTGAACTCAGATAAATGAGGACACCGTGTAATCTGACCTTTTACGAAATAACAGACAGCATTATTTCTGTGCACTTTATTAAACTAACCACACATTTGCATACTCTTTTCTGGCAACGTGCATACCCTTTTCTGGCATCATATTGCTAGGGTAGAAATCCTGTACCAATTTCTTACTTTCTGGAACATTTCCTTCTCTATGATTCTGGGGCATTTTCCCAACAATCAATACATAATAGTCATAATAATAACAACAATAATAATAATCCATGGCTCAGCATGCAGTGGGCAAGAGCCAGTAATACACTCTAGACAGGTCACCAATCCATTGTAGGGCACACGTACCATTCACTCACACATTCATACCTGTGGGCAATTTAGTCTCCAATTAGCCTATTGCATGTCTTTTGACTGCGAGAGGAGAGCGGAGTACTTGGAGGAAACCTGTGTGGACACAGGGAGAACATGCAAACTGCACACAGAAAGGCCCATGGTAGGGATTTGATCTCGGTACCTTCTTGCTCTGAGGTGACAGTGCTATTTACTTCCCTGCCTTTCTGCCAATAATAATAATAAAAATAATAGTGATGGAATGGGAACCTCTTGTGTAAATAGATTGATCATTTGCACCTGTCCTGTAGCCTAATTATCTCATAATAATGCCATATTCTGAATAGTTATATCAACAGAAACCTGTGTGTATTAGGCACTAAGACCACTGGTCTTAACTTACATGTTCTACCTTCAGTTAAAGAACACAGAAGAAAGCAGCTGATGCAGACACAAATCTTGGCAGTAAGGCTGAGGACTGCGCTGACTGATAGGTGAACTTTCTGGAAAGAAAAAGTTGTTCTGGAAAGAACGTATATAAAATGACATAATGTAAATGTTGACATTACAATTCTTCTTCACAAACTCGGTTTGGCACACAAGTTTTAGTTATTGTTGAACTCGTCGATCAGAAATTCTTGTTTGTCAGAGTTTCGGTTAGACTCCCAGGCTGAAGGATTTGTGGCTTTTCAGAGAGAAGCC
>NC_057944.1:3954759-3968524 GCF_018555375.3 Anguilla rostrata
TGAGAGGACCTCCTCAAGGGGAAACATTTATTCGAGGTGCCACGCCGCTCAAAACCGGAAAGCCATTTGAGCGGCTTTGCTGGGGAAGTTACTAGAGGGTGAATCAGACTTAAAAGTTTTTGGAACGCAGCACAGCACTTAAGCTTCTGAAAGCATGCTTTCCAAGGGCAGAGTGCGGGACAAAAGGCATTATTTTCTAAGGCTCTGTCGCTCGGACTGGAAGGAGGCGATCACATGACATTTCACTAAAGGTATCTCCTCCAATGGCTGTCCCCGTGGTGCAGGGGTTGCGTATGTTTTGTATTTTGAGTGCCCAGGGGAACAAAGGAGATCGGGTTGTTGTTCTGAACCTTTGGACGGGGTCACTCCACAGCGCCACCATCAGTGGGAAGTGGCACACAGTTTGGTTTCAGGCCCCTCAGAAAAAGTGCAGGTCCTTCACTTTTTGAAAGATTAGAGAGCACAGAAGCATTTTAGTGAACTCACACTTCAACAGATACAAATACTTAAAAATGGTGGCATTCCAAGTACTGCCACCATAATCCATTTTGATAAACATCTGTCCTTAAGGTTCACTAACAATTGATTCACCAAAAAAATTTGGCAAGTTCCGCAATAACCAAAATAAACTTTGCCAAACTAAGTTTGTAATTTCTTTTCTTGTATAGCAACACTGAATCCCGGTCATTGCCTGATGCATTCCGGTAGTCCAAGGGTCAGACTCACTTGATGTTAAGTGGCTCTAATGCATGTGGGAAAAAAAAAAAAAAGTAAGTATGTAAGTATAAGATGTAAGTATAATTGGAGTGTCTGTACAGATTGAGTGACTGGACAAAAACTGACTCTATACAGATATTTTGCAGACTCTGCTTATAAGAATTATGAAAAAATTAACAGACTGTAGACTTGGGTTTTATTTTATTTCGTATGAAGATTGTATGTACGGACATTGGCATCTATTTGTGATCAGACAATTGAATTCATGGAGATGTTTGGGTTGTATATTAACTGGTACATACATCTTTTGTAGAATACAGATTGCTTGTTACATTATGAACATTATGAATGGTTTTGAATATGTAATGAAGTAGCAGAAATACTGAAGAAACAGGCACCAGCTGTGGGTTTCATCACAAACATCAGATAAAGAATAAACATACGTGTAAATTGAGAACCATGAGAAAATAAATGATACCCACACATCAGCAAATTCCCACAAAAAACCAAACCCTTGTGGTTTATTCACAGTGCAACGTTCGACTCAAGAGGTCATCATCAGGCATGGCTAACAAAGACCTCTTGGGTCGAAAAGTTGCACTGTGAATAAACAACAAGGGAGCATTTGTTAGTGTGTGGGTATTGTTTATTTTCTCATTGTCTCATTCTTTTACACTGCACCTGGCCACACCTGTAGGATGTGCGTATACTTCATTTTGTTTTTTCACTAAATTGAGAACTGTGACATTTCTTTTGGTTTACTGGTCATAATGTGAAAAAAGTCCTCCTTTCACCAGATTCCCTCAAGAAAATGGCAGCAATCACAATGGTAGAAGTGATAACATGAGTGGGTGGGTAAAGCAGCCAACTACCTGCACATAATACTTTTTTTTTTTAAGTATAATTTCTCAAAAAATAAATAAATAAATAAAGGTACTGAAAGTTTAGCCTTGCTTTTGCAGCCACATGTGTTTATATCTTGCAAGGGGTGGTATTATGTAAGATAAAATTTAAAAAATATTAGCTAGAACTAGTCAGAAATTTACACAGTTGGACATTTACTAAATTAATATGAGGTACTCTGCTCAAGAGTGCAATGGCAGTGCCCTACCTGGGCCATCTACATTAGCTGCTATATATTTATTTATGAGCCCTACTCTGTACATATGGCTGCAATTTAATTAATCTGCATAGCTCAGTGTGCACTCTGAGCCTCCTACACCAGCTATCAGAGCTGTCTGTGTACCCCTGGCACCCATTTTCAGCTGCGATTCGGCGTGATGAAGACCTGTTGAGTGGATTATAGGGTGCACGGACTGGGGCCTTTCAAAGAAGAGCTCCTGAGTGTGACAAAATGTCAAGGACTTAATTATAGCTGGGAGAACACTGGTGTGCGGTGCTGCTAGAGGGATTGTCTACGGTGGCAGCAGCCACGGGAAAGCAAACAGAGCCTCAGTGTTACCCAAAATCGGTCGCCTGTCTGGAGCCATTTAGCAAAAGTTTTTGAGCTTTTAGAGTCTTCACACTGATGAAGACTGCTCGGGTACTTGTATACATTTATCTGAAGAAAAACATGATTTTAACATACAAAATTGGCAAGTTACTCACGCATACAAAGCACTGCCTGTAAGTCATTAAAACTTACAAAATCTTAGCCTGCCGCTAAAAGTACTGATATCAAAATTAGGCCAAGTTACAACAACAATATTGGCTATCTCAGCTCACACAAATTAAACAAGCTGTATTCCAAAGCAATGCTGCTACCCAATGTTTCCTAAATTATTTCAAGTAACTTGGCCCTGTGTTTTAACTGCCAAAACTAAATAGACATTTGACATTGACCCTTGACATTGGACAATAGCATAAACAGAAATATTTCCCAGCGGTCTTTGCATATCAGAAAGACTGGTGCCAAAGAAATGACCACACATAATTTAAATGAATTGTTTAAACATGTTTTCTGTAGAAAGGGCATATAGGTTAACTGTGACATGATCACAGACTATTGTAGAAAGAAAGCGTATTAACCACGACCGACATGATTGAACGGTATATAAAACAGACGGCACCACAAGTTAGCATGTATTCTCTGATGTTTAAGGCTGAAATAATTGGAAATAAGAATTGTTAAATTACCTCAGCATATGACATCACTCGTGTTCAGTCTGAAACGGTACACACGGCATCCAAGATGCAACAATGATTTCCCACAACCATTTCTTGCAGCATATTTGCTCCTTTAAGCCTTGAATTCTGACTGACTGTAGCACACAACCCCCCAGTACATCCCACTGCTTCTTACCTTTCTTACTAGACCATACAGGGTGCTTATAATTGTGGATGCTCGTAATTGTGACCTTAAAATGGTGCTCATTCTTATGTGAATGATCTTCCCTTGCCCTCACTGTGAAAAAGCATTTTAGCCCATCAGAACAGGCCATCATCGACTTCTTCTATTAAAATGATCTGAACCTAACTGGCACAGGGGTCATGGATAGAGACACATAATGGAGCCCAGCCTGTGGTTAATGTGTTCTCTCAAACGTCAGAAGCACATCAATTTAACACACTCCAGTGTCAGGCCTTTTGGCTAAAATGACTCAGAAATAGGGCATGCAGCCATTCAGAGGGAAAAGGCTGCTGCTAACCACAGCGGTGTGAAGTCTGTATCTCAGGCAGAACACTGGTGTTGCGTCACAGTCGGATTCCTTAATGTTATAATTCATTTGCTCTTTTTTTCTTGAGAGTCATTGTTTAGGAAGGTAGTTTGAACGGAAAAAAGTATGCACACAGGCTGAGTTTAAACCTGCACATTGTCAACTGCTAAAGAAATATCATGTAGGGATAAACCAGCATGGTCATGTATGTCAGGAATATGTAAGGAATATGTCCATACTAAGACATACTAAGATATATGATTAGCTTTCAAAGCTAAAGACATGATCACTTGTTTATGTTATCTCTGTGTGGGGAGTCACATCATCCTCTACAGCCATGACTGCTGTGACTATTCACAGAATTGTGCGTGCAAAATATTATAGGGCAATATCTAAGATGAACACAAAGAACATGTGAACAGTATTAAAATCTGCGACTGGAAATGGACAGAGAATGATGGTAACGTGGAGAGACGGGGCCAATCCGAATGAATCATCCATGATAAGCACGGTCCAAGGCAGCATGCTCATTGTTCGAGAAACGCAAACAAAATTAGCATTATCATCCGCAGTTATCAGTTATTACTGCTTAATATTCACATGCCATATGGCAAATGAAGATAAGTACAAAAGCATATTGTGCGTGTGTTGGGGAGGGAGGCTCAGTCAGCAAGCACTGAACAATTAAACACACTATATCTCACATTACTGTTCCAAATTGAAATACTTAAGCTTCCATATTTCATTTCCCAAGATTCCATCTGAATGGATTTTTAACGATGCTGTCAGCAGTCCACTCTCAGAACACTGCGAGCACTAAAACGGCCACTTATGATCTATCACCATACAAAATGCATGCCTGCATCTCACATGGCTATTATGCTGTGCTTAAGTGGAATGACAGTCATATTCACCTCTCGCAGAAATAATGCATGCCCTTTCTTTCCCAGATGTTTTAACATTTGCTGAGCTGCTATTTTTATCCGCAGCATTATGTTTGAAGTCCGTGGAAGAATGCATACAAACCTTGGTATTATTATTAAAAATGAATAAATAAATGCCAAGGTGATACTAGCTATAAAGCAAAAAAAAAAAAAAAAAAAAAGACAAAAAAACATTAAGAATTGTAGCTGATCCATGACTTTGTTCACCATGTAGTATATTTCAAGTCATTTTAAGTATGAGTACAAATTTTTTAAACGTTGTGAAGAGTCTAAGTCCAGCAAAACCACACGCTCTAGCAATTGGCTGAAACCAACAGGGAATACTAAGAATGAACTGCTGAAGACGGACTCCAGACCAGCAGAATCAGAAATCACATTAATACAGCATTCTGCGGTTTTCAGTCTGAAGACAGAATGAAGAAAACAGAAAAAAGTGCTTCAACTTTCGGTCCACCGGAGAAGTGGATTTTTCTCAGTCAGGCCGGCTGGTGGAGAGAGCACACGCATCTGGGTTGAGAGAGTGTGTTTTGGCTTTTGTTTCTTTTCGTTTAGCTTCAGTTTTGTTTATACCAGCACGAGAAAGTTAAACCAGCCGCTGAAAAGCGGGACGGCTATGAACAGTCAACCAAAAGGCTGCTGCTCAGTTTTGCTTTTTTTGTCTTTCTTATTTCAGTTTGTTTTAGTTTATTGAATGGTGAAGATGTTAGTTTATTTGATTTATTGTTTGTGTAGGTGCAGTCTCTCTCTCTCTCACTCTCTCTCTCTCAATGTGGCAACCAATGGTACACTTCCGGAACTGTTTTCCATTTTTTCCACTGTTCCAACATTTTCAATATTTTTTTTCCGTTTTACAATTCTGAGCGAAGTGCCAGTAGAGACACATTATGCTACCACCATGTATGCTTATCACAGAGGCTTGTCACAGCTTTTAGATTTGACGATATCTCTACTTGAAATCTTTAAAAATGAAAGTTATTTTTGCATTGGCACTGGGGTTTTTGAATGTACTTCCTAAACTCCTCGTTGAATCACATCATGCGTCTGATTTATTAACTATCTATTGAAAAATCTGTCTATTTAAAATGCTGGTAAAATTGGTCAAATCAATGTGCAGATTTTGACCAATATATTGGTCAAATCTGCACATTGATGGAAGTTGTACTGCTGGGTTTCTGTCCAACCTGATCGATTTATGTCACTGATTGGCCAGAGATTATACACACCTGGTGTTCCAGGACTAAAATCAGTCTCTGATTACAGGGGAAGAATGAAAACAAGCAGTACTACTGGCCTGCAGGGATTTGAGTCTCCGTTCTGTAGAGTCTGACACTACATGACATCTGTGGCACATTTGTGGTCTCAAGACAAAAGTTAGTGAGACACAGATGAGTTTTTTTGGAGTGTAGCTGTGATATTCATTCATGCATAGAGATGTAATAACTTGCTTTCAGGTATTATGCCTGCAGAGTAAAGGAACTGTGATATTTTTACATTACATTACATTACAGGCATTTGGCAGACGCTCTTATCCAGAGCGACGTACAACAAAGTGTATAACCATAACCAGGAACAAGTATGACAAAACCCCTAGAGAGAAGTACCGGTCCAAGTACAGGGAACAACCGCATAGTTCAACTTGGACCCTGATGGTTAAACTGATTAACACTAACAACGAGAACGGCAACAACGCAATCTATGGAAAAATAAAAATAAATAAAAATACAAGTAGTCGTTAAGACAGTTTATGTGCCTAAGTCACCTATGAAACAGCTGCCTAGTTACAACCCTAAGTTTAGTCATTTACAGGGGGGAAGGGAGGGATGGGGAGAGGTGCAGCCTGAAGAGGTGGGTCTTCAGTCGTCGTTTGAAATGGGTCACAGTCTCAGCTGTTCTGACCTCCACAGGGAGGTCATTCCACCATCGTGGGGCCAGAACAGACAGGAGACGTGTTCTGGAAGTGCAGGTGCGAAGAGGGGGAGGTGCTAGGCGTCCTGAGGTAGCAGAACGGAGGGGTCTGGCTGGCATGTAGGGTTTGAATATCTTGTGAAGGTATGCTGGGGCTGATCCCTTGACTGCCTGGTATGCTAGGACCAATGTTTTGATTTTGATGCGAGCTATAACAGGCAGCCAGTGGAGGGTAGAGAGCAGGGGAGTTACGTGGGAGTGTCTGGGGAGGTTGAAGACCAGACGAGCCGCAGCATTCTGAATGAGCTGCAGGGGTCTGGTGGCAGATGCCGGTAGTCCAGCCAGAAGAGAGTTGCAGTAGTCCAGGCGGGATAGAACCATTGCTTGGACCAGGAGCTGGGTTGAGTAGGTGGTGAGAAAGGGGCGGATTCTGCGGATGTTGTATAGGAAAAATCTGCATGCCCGGGTTACTGCTGCAATGTTGTTGGAGAGGGACAGCCTGTTGTCCATCATCACTCCGAGATTCTTGGCGCAGGGTGATGATGTCACTACGGTGTCCCCTAAGGAAATGGAAAAGTCGAGGAGGGGAGAGGTTAGAGCAGGAATAAAGATTATCTCCGTCTTTCCCGGGTTGAGCTTCAGGTGGTGATTGTCCATCCAGCTCTGTATGTCCCTCAGGCAAGCGGAGATGCGGGCAGGGACCTGTGTGTCCGATGGGGAGAAGGAGAGAAAGAGTTGCATGTCGTCGGCATAGGAATGATAGGACAAGCCATGGGCAGATATTACAGGGCCAAGGGATCTGGTGTACATGGAGAAGAGAAGGGGACCAAGGACTGAGCCCTGGGGAACTCCGGTGGTGAGGGGACAGGGTGGTGATACCTCACCCGCCCAGGCAACCTGGAAGGAGCGGTCAGAGAGGTAGGACTCAATCCAGTCAAGGACTGTGCCGCGGATCCCTGTTGATGCCAGGGAGGACAGGAGGGTAGAGTGGTCCACAGTGTCAAATGCAGCGGAGAGGTCTAGAAGAATCAGGACAGAGGAGAGGGAGGCTGCTCGTGCGGCATGGAGTGACTCACTGACCGAGAGGAGTGCAGTCTCAGTCGAGTGGCCAGGCCTGAAGCCAGACTGGTGGGGATCAAGCATATTTAATGAGAATACAAATGCAGGGAACAGTATTGTTAAGACCCCACACGGCACAGTAGTGGAAATCTATTTTTGGGTTCATATTTTACCATTGTTTCATTCAATTATGTTGTAATAATGGGACAATGTTGTTTTTCATAGCATTGCACAAGATGGCTGCCGGAGGGCATATCCTGTTTAGGCACTGTTTCAGTATGTGGATGGGCCCCACAGTCTGGTATCTGTTAAGGCACTGTTCCAGTATGTGGATGGGCCCCATATTCTGGCATCTGTATAGACACTGTTCCAGTGTGTGGATGGGCCCCATAGTCTGGAATCTGTTAAGGCACTGTTCCAGTGTGTGGATTGGCCCCATAGTCTGGTATCTGTTAAGGCACTGTTCCAGTAGGTAGGTGGACTCCACATTCTGATATCCAACCCATGATACAATTGTCCATAGCTGAACTGGTAGCTGCTGGCCTGCATTGTGTCAAAGTTGTGAGGGACATAACATACAGGATGAAACTTCAGAAATATGAGTGCACTCTTACACTCTTTCAGATAGTATTGACAAAATATAGTACTGTGTACATAATTGACATTTCGCCATTTAACAGCTGTAGAATACCATACTCTATACAATTCTCTCTGGATAACAGCGTCTTCTTCATGAATGTAATGTGTAATGTAGAGTGAAATGTAAGCATAACTGTTTGCAACAAGAAAATGTTCATTGGGAAAGGATCTTAAAGACTTAAATAAATGAATAAATAAACTGCAGAGACCAGTGAGCTGCCCCTGAATCATATTATGTGGTGATCATCTTTTTTTTCACTTACACTGCATTATACTTGACTTTTCAGTGATGGGTATTTGCAGTCCTCAGAGCTTCAAATATAGTGTTGCACTTGAAATGCAATCATTGCCTGTTTGCATTGGTCCCAAATTGTCACCCAACAATAAAAAAAGTCCAGATCCTACTCAGGAATGTATAGTTTGATGTGACAGGGAACAAAAAAGGGCTCATTTGAGTATAAGTACGCTTATACTGGCACCCTTTGTACAATAAAATGCAATTACTATGCTAATGTTCTGCTCTGTGTGGACCCACGCTCAAACTACTGTAGGCTTGAAATTTCTTACAGAAATGCATAAAACTATAGAAACTATGAGCCACACAAAGAGCTTCACAGTGAATGGCGAAGTTAATGCGTTAAACATTCTTGGGCAAAAACATTCCATTTAGATTTTTTCACAGTGCACAACTTCATTCACAGTTTATTTTTTAGTTTTAAATGTTTTCATTGTCTAACCATTTACATAAATGGGTTTCAGCAGATACCTTGTCCAACCTGCGATTTGAGCCCACGGGTAGAGACAAAAAAATGATATTATTTGCAAGCCTGGTCCCTTAACAACAAAAAAACTACTTCCAGATGGCTGGATTTGAGTACTGAAATGAAGCAGGAAACAAAACTATTATTTTCAATTAGCCTGACTCTTGAGTGTGTAATTATGTTCTGTTGGACGTTCATTTTCGTAGCTGCATGGCTTGGATTCAGTCAACATTTGTCCTTTAGGAACATATAAAAATAAAACTGAATCCAAAATAACAATAATACATAAATAAATGTATCTCGTGGTTTGATTGAATTTTATATGCTACTAAACTAAGCATGTTTGATTAAATCTAGGGCTGTGTGTATTTGATTCAATCCCACCCATTATGTTTTTTATACTTACTCTTTGCGTCTTTTAGCCAGACATTACTGAATAATCAATCACAATTAGTCACTCATACTAAAATTGATTCAAAACTATACCATATAATATCTGGAACTGAAAGGCCTTTGTACTTTAAAAACAGCAGTATATCAAAAAAATGACAGTTAAGTAACATCTCAGCCCAGGCAAGTACTGTAACCTCTCATTATCATGGGCATAATTAAGTGGCAATCCATTTGAATTGATTTTGCCAAGTGTAACACAGAATGCCACATTCTATTGCTGCACACTCTGTTTATTAAAGAGACATGCCAGAGGCAGATGAATTGTAGAGGCCTTTGTTTCTGTTTTGTCCTGAGGGCAACGTGAGCAAGGGCACTGTTTTGATTAGTATGATTAACCCCTTTGTGCGGATGCCAAATCTGGCCAATTCCACTCCAATTTAGGAGGTGTTCTATTTCAGGCTTTATAACTCCTGATGTGAGCATCACAGAAACTTGGAAAATGGCTGAAATGAAGCAAGACACTTGGACCATTTAAATTACAGCTTTACAGTAAACCAAACATCAAACATAACACAAGACTGAGCCACCTATGAAGGCTTACTGTGCAGTATTTTAAATGCCCACATTAGAGAATAGCACAAACCTTGGAATATTATAAACCCCATTTCATATTATCAACATAGTGGCATTGCAGTTTCTGAAAATACACAAATCTGAGCAATATATTGTCTGGACAATGAGACGTGTTTGCCTTTATCCACTATTTATCATTTTTATAATAATAATAATGCCCTGCGATAGATTGGCGTCCTGTCCAGGGTGTATTCCTGCCTCTCATCCAATGCACGCTGGGATAGGCTTCAGCACCCCCCGTGACCCTGCTCAGGATAAGCAGGTATAGATAATGGATGGATGGATGGATGGATAATAATAATAATAATTATGTACAGTCAGTAGTAGCCATACTGTGTTTCTTGTGTTTGGTTCTGTGCGCTGTAAAACAATACAAATAGATGAGATGACTAGCCTCTCAAAAAATAATTTTTGGTGCACAGATTTGTCTGTTTCTTAGTGCTATATCCCAAGATTCTTTATTCATTTTAGTGTTCCTTTCAGAAACACAATGATTGATATGTTTTGATGTAAAAGGGATGTATGTTTACATTTTAAACGTACCATATACGTTTAAAAATTAATATCCTGCTTTTCTGAAGGAATGCTACTTTTTGTAATGGCCAAACTCAAAGAAAAGTGTATATTTTAATCTTTAATGAATGACTGAAACATTAAGCAGAGAGAAATGCAAAAGAAATATCTGCTGCTGCAGGGGGCCCAGGGAGCTTTTTTGCCTTCATTAATTCTAAGCTGCAGTAATTTGTATCTTTGCAAAATCTTTTCAGCACATACTGTAGGAGCTGTGGGAGATCTAGGCAGGGGGGTTACATGAAAAAGAATATGTTTCCTGATCTAACTGAGAGTGACGGGAGCCACTGGCAGTCTTGTGACAGTGGTGACATTAGGATGCCCTGGTCTAAGGCCATCAGCGAGACATGAGGTACACCATGTACTCTGAGGCTACATACTCTGAGGTTGACCCTGGTGTTGTACTCTGTGGTTTACTCTGGGGGCATATGCTCTGAGGTTGACCCTGGTCTTGTACTCTGTGGTTTACTCTGGGGGCATATGCTCTGAGGTTGACCCTGGTCTTGATGGGGGGGTTGATGCTGATGAAACAAGCTTGTAAACCCCACTGTGGGATTTCTGTACTGATACAGAAAAGGTCTCAGAGGAAAACTTCACCCCCCCCCCCTTCTGTGGAAGATAATATAACCCTCCACAGCATGGCACGCTTATGAGCACGCTAAATCCCTGCTTATGAGATGAGAGCTCCTTAAAGCTAAACAAACTCCTGTAAAACTCCAGTTTAATATGAGTAATATACATAGATCAGGCATTTATCCCAGTGACCCACCATTTTCTTTGCAATATCTAGCTATGGCTGAAGGAAGAGACTTTTAGACTAGGTGCCACAGTAGACAATACTGTGGTGTCACAGCAAGGAGGTCACCAGTTTGAATCCTGGCCTGGACCTTTCTGTACAGTGTGTGCTGTCCATGTGGGTTTATTCTGGTACTCTATTTTCCTCCCACAGTCCAAGGACATGCCGGTTAAGCTAATCAGGGAGTCTAAATTGCCCATAGGTGTGAGTGCATGGTGCGCGCCCTGTCCTATTCCTGCCTCTAGCTCAAAGCATTCTGGGATAGGCTCCAGCCCCCCCATCTGACCATTACCAGGAATAAGCAGGTTAGATAATGGCTGGATGGATGTAACTCAATTACATTTTAATGGTTAATTCCACTGTTGGCCTTGAAATGGCATTTACTCATATATGACTTACCAATGTTTGTCTTTCCCTCTTCAGTATTACATAAAATGGTTTTCACCTATACTGTGTACTCTCTGTACTGTAAATATTGTTAGAAAAAACTGAGAAAGAACTGCATTATTTAATAGTGCTATTACTAAAATATTGCATGAATTAAGCATGATAATATTCCTCTATTCACTGAAATATTTTTAAACTTATGTCTTTCTGTATGTTTTATTAATTGCATTAAAACAGTGAGGAGTGTGAAGCTGGAGACATGCAAACAGTTATAACAAGCTCCCACCTCCAGCCCCAGAACCATCATTTTCAAGCCACACCTTTTTCTGTAATTGTCCTTCAATGGTTTGCCTTATTTCTCTATGGTGGCTGTTGTTGGAGATGAAAGCTCCAGGAAGTGAAGTCCATGGTATTCAGAGAGACAGCAGTCTGATGCAAAGGCACGAAATGGGTGAAATCAGCCCAAAATCACACCAGCACAAGTCTGATGTCTGTAACTTAATGTTCTGCTGTCTCATATAACTTTTTAACTTTGTTTTTTTGTCAGCTCCCCTTGCAAAAGAGATTTTGATCTCAATGGGGGTTTTCCTGGTTAAATAAAGGTTAAATAAAAAGATGCAGGGGCAGAGTGGGAGGAAGGTAAAGGGTGCGGCGCTTCACTTTGGGAGGGGCCGGGGAGAGAGAGGGAAGAGAGGGGTTTTTGGAGAACGTGAGCGGGCCTCTGGCACGCGCTGTCGCGGCGCAGAAGTGCAGCAGGGCGCTGATGGGAAGTTCACGCCTGCAGCGAGCTCGCAGGCCTCCCTGCCAGCTCTCACTACACTCCCAAGATGCAATCAGTACAATTAGCTTTGGAGGCCTAAAATAGCATAGAGCATAGAGACAAATGTAATTTAACCCCAGACCGTTCCCTTTATCCAATTCATCTCTGCGCCACAAAATAATTACATTAACATTTCTGCAGAAGGACAAGAGGCCATTGGACCTCAACACTAAACAAAAAAGTCTGTGCGAGATTACTTCAGTTTCTTGAAATGAATGATTGCTTGAAAAGGAAAAAAAGCCATAGAATTCTATCAAGGTGAAGTACACATTTATTTGGAATTCAGTAGAGACATGCTGCACACATGTGTGCATCCTTCAAATAAGCCCCCCCCCCCCCCTCATTAACACACACCCACACACACACACACATACACACATATTGTGTATTGTTGTCTGGTATTATAAAATAGAAAAGGATTATATAATTGGTAAATGTTACAGCTTTTCAGCCTCTCATGTTCTGTTCAACCGAAAGGAAGGTTAGAAGAGTTTAAAATCAGTGAAATCTCTCTACCATGCAAACCACCTCCAGAGCTGGGAGATTCATTTGTAAATGTGATTTAACAAACAGAAAATCATTCTGTAATTTCAACTTAATTTATTTTTTACACAAAAGTTAATTTTTTTCAGTTACCTGCAGAACAGCAAGTATCTCTGTATCGACAGATTCAGAGAAAAGCATTTATGTTTTTGAAGACTTGATAATATTTATTCATTGTACTTTTGAGCAGTTCTTCTAAAGTCCTTTTAGTTTTTTCACAAGTGGAAATGTTCTTGACTTGCTGAGCTGCCCTTTATGTTCATTTGTACCAATTCTCAGGTGCATTTCAGATACCAAGCAAATAAAACCTGCTAAGAACTGACTAGGTCATACAGTCTGATGTAAAAAAAAAAAAAGAAACAATATATGCATTTCAGTGCAAAGACCCATCTGTTGCAAATGTTATACAGACACTATAATTCTTACATTGAAAGTAGTGCATTGATATAACCTACAGAAACACAAAAATTTAAAGCCAGTATAAACTGTACATCCATAAAGCAGACAGATGGAGTTTGCAGACAGAGGGGTAAAGCCTGCCAGATTTTAGTATGGGGAGACACCACTGTGACTCCTTCCATAGGCTGTGTTCCCCATAACATTTTATCAGTCTGTTCTCTGAAGAACATTCATCTTCATATGCCTTTCCTCAGTTTATTTGTTTTGTAGCTACGCGGCAGATAGCCCTGCTGCTCGCGCCCCAATCTTCCAGGATTGAGGCGCACCATTTACGCTCTCGCGGCATTCCGTTTCGGAGGTGGCGGGAAGTAATTGCATCCCGCCGTTCACCTGATCCCGAGCTTCCTTTTTTTATCCCCTCTTTCTTTTATTTATTCATCTGGCAACGCGTGAAAGATTGCCTGGGACCCTGTCCGCCGCAGAACGCAGTCAGCCGTGCTTCGGGACGTCCCGTCGGCACAGGACCGGCTCGTCCCGCAATC
>NC_057944.1:3968621-3978214 GCF_018555375.3 Anguilla rostrata
AGTGGAAACTCCTCAATCACCTGGATGATGTACGGCAGCCATTTTCCCAGATAAGTGTGTCATCCAATCAAAGCAATTGAACCCCTGCCTTTGATGGAATCACTGTCGCTCAATGCAAAAGCAACTGAGGCCTTGTTAAAGTTGTCATGAGAAAGACAGGCGTGCCAGAGTGGTGGAACGTGAGGAATTGAACTGCGGTGTGGCCAGCCGTCCAGTCCTGAAGCGGTTCTGTTTCCTCAGTCATTTCTCAGCCCGTGCCATGAATAACAGTGCTCACAGATCACTGGCCAATGCACCCCCAAGCAAAAAATCAAAGGAAATGAAATGAAATGTGTTCATTCAGGCTAGTGCCAACAACACATATGTCAATGGAAATGGGCTCTGCACCACAGTTTTATTTTCACAAAATAAAATAAAAAACAGAAACTGCTACATGAAGGGGACTGATGGATAATATTTCCAGTAACTCACCCAACAAATAACCATAAATACAAGGTCAAAAAACAGATGCAAAATGCCCAATGATAAGATTTTTTAGTAAAGCAAATACAAAAAAGACAGTTGTTTATTGTTTGCATTTTACATGTATCTTAGAACAGATCAAGCACACACCACAAGAACTCTTACAGAAATGGAATATACTGAAAATATATATAAACATATAGTATTGCCACAGTTACACAGTTCCGTGCCTGATAAATATTGCAAAAAGTAATTCCAGCTTTCAGATATTAGAGCTAGACACCCCCACCCCCAGGGAATGAATGAAGAATTAGACTTACCATTCTTCGTTTACGGCATCCTCCTCTGACCTAGAATAGCCTGTCATTCCTTATGGTGATTTAATTGTCCATAACAAAAGGGGCGGATCACTCCAATAGATGGAAAAAGTTTATAACTTTTAGTTTGTTCATTCAGTGCATACAACCTGGGCTGTGTTCTTGCAGCATATCCTAGAGGCCACATTCACATTTATTAATTGCTAAACCATGTCGCATTTGTGTCATGATTGGTCAGTTGCTGATCAAGTATGAAAATCACCTGTACATTAGTGTATTCTTTTTAGATGTATTTGATTTAATGTTCTAATTATTATCAAATATATCAATTATCAGTTACATTGCCAAAATCATTAATCACTTATTAAGTTACAGGTATCCAACGTCAAAGACAATGGTTAGTTTGTTAGCTTAACAAACAATGAATGGAACAGACATAGACAAGTTACAGGCACAAAAGTAATGAATGAAAGAAGATGGTAAACCACAGATTACCTGAACAGTAATCTCACGAATGTGACAAGACCAACTTTAAAAAACCAACAGACAGTAGCATATTCCAAAAAGTCCAATGTAAAATGTAAAAATGCCAGATGAGTTGTAAGGCCAAGAATGTAAGACCCCACACAAGACCATACTCTAAAAATGCCAGACCCAGATGAAAGACTCAAATGCTAACCCAGAAGTAAAGAATGGCCCACATTTTATGCATTTGAAAAAGGGGGAAGGACACCCCCTCTTCTTCTGGCCCATGCACACTTAATGAATGGTCAGGGGAGGATTCTAGGTCTGATTAGGGCAATTCTGATTTAAGGTGGGAAGTGGGATCAGACCAGGACAAGCTTACAAATGTACTTATCAATTAAAGGAGCCTTATATGTTGGAAGCAGGGTTAAGCACCATGGTCTTATTATCAAAAGATTAATGGTTTTATCCTCTTTCTAACAATACGTAACATGCATGTTAGGAGATAATCCAGCTCAGCCACTTAATACCTCGCCAACCTGGAAATAATCAACTCTAGAGGCCTTATTTGGCCTACCAGGCCTTTGCGATTACTTAACTCAACAGTGCTCTCTTTCTTCTTAATGATGTTCCAACCAGTTGATTTGGTAAGCCTAAGGTTTGGCCTATGTGTCTGATTGTTTTTTTTTTCTTTATTATTTCTTAGCCTCTTAATGGCATCCATGAATTTTATTGGCACAGCTCGGGTCCTCATGTTGACACATGGCAGCAGCAGACTCCAACGGCAATCAAAAGCCGAGAATAAAAAGTAGGTACTGAAAGCTCTTTTATACCAAATCAAGAAGAAAATAAGTCTATATGTTTTTATACATTACGGAAGTCACTGTATATAGTGTTTTAGTAAGGTGTTGGGCCACTACATGCCGCTAGAACAGCTTCATTGCGCCTTGGTATAGATTCTGGAACTCTACTGAAGGGATGGAAAACCATCTTCCAAAAAACATTCCCTCACTTGGTGTTTAGATGATGGTCGTGGAGGGTGTTGTCTAACACTTTGGTCCAAAAGCTCCCACAGGTGTTCAGTTGGATTGAAATCTGGTGACTGCAAAGGCCATAGCATATCCAGATAATTATCATACCCCTCAAACCATTCAGTGACACCTCGTGCCCAGTGGATGGTGGCATTGTCATCCAGGCAGAGACCACTCCCATCAGGACAGGAATGTTTCCTCATAGGATAAAGGTGATCATTCAGAATAACTTTGTATTAATATGCAGTGACCCTTCCCTCTAAGAGGACAAGTGGACCCAAACCAGGCCAGGAAAATGCCCCCCACAGCATAACAGAGCCACCGGACCCCCTCACTGTAGGGGTCAAGCATTCAGGCCTGTAATGTTCTCTTGGTGTACACCACACAAGCATTTGCCCACTTGTCCAGAATATGGTGAAAGATGATTCAGCCTTTTGGCTTTTACTGGCATTGACATTTCTTTTGTCTTCATGTTGAGGGACAACCGCAACAAACTACAAATGTAAATTGCACACCAAGTGTAACCTAACACTAGATCTTTTCTTAGCTTTCTAGTGCATGGACTAATGATGCAAAGACACACAGCTGGCCAAGAAACAGCTGAGCAGCCAATTGTTTTGATTGCCTTTGTACCCCTAAAATGAAGGGACTGTGTATAAAAAGAGCTGCTAGTACTACATAGATCACCGGATATGGGTGTAAATACCCCCAAATTAAAACTGACAGTCTGCACTCTAACCTCATATTTTATTTCAAATCCAATGTGCTGGAGTACAGAGCCAAAACAATAAAATATTTCACTATCCTACCACTTCTGCAATTAACTGTATATTGTATACTCAACAAAATAGGAACATTTTGTATGCTAATAAGGTTTATGCATATATCTGTGTATATGTTTACATACACGGAAGTGAAATATATTCCTCATAATATTTTCTAAAAAGTCCACGTATTTACAGTGTATTGCAGTTAATTCCGTTTTAATATGGGAGCCAGCCTATAAAAGGCTGATCCATGGCTTGTGAATCCCTGGATTCCGCTCTCTGAAATACCCGTTCTCTCAATGGCTGTGATGGTGCCTTTTCATTCCGTCCTGCTCAACCATCTGCATTCTGCCCACGTTGTCCCCAAGAAATAATGAGCAATATTGAAGGGGAGGGTTGGCGAAATATTGTTTTCAAACCACTCATTTATGAAGCTGGGCACAAACGAATTTCTTCACAAATCGTTGTATGAATGTTTGAAAATGTTTCAAAATCACAAACATCAATAAAATATGATGTTCATATATAAGTCCATACCAATAATGAATGTGCTTGAGTTTTGTTTAGGACTCCAAAATGATAGTGATTTTAATGCCTGGTGCACACTACAGGATAATTGGGCCAATTTTGGGCCCAATTCCCTCCTCTCAACAATCACTGTGGCGTTCCTGATTTGATGCTGATCCAAACCAATTATCTGCTGAGTCTATCCTATAGCGTGAGGCTGGGGTGCCATGAAAAGATCCACCAACCCAAAAAATCCTAATACTTTCTTATATATTTTTAAGGCCCCTTGGAATTGTCCTACCAACCCCCCCCCCCACACACTCCCCCCAACCTGTTCCATGGAGCATCAGATGTTCACAGATCCCCACTGATTGGCTCGAGGGTTGCCCCGGTGATTTTTAATCATAAATGTTGAACATGTTACATGATAGTTACAACTCAAAAGTCACACATCATGTAAGTTTCTGAGAGATCCCAGGTTCTCAGATTCGCGACTCACGATCATGAGTATAAACATTAGGCGTGTGATGCTCTGTCTTGGCCAAATCATCTGTGTGTTCAGAAAAAATTCAGTGAAATCTTTCATTATGTACAGAGTCTCCTCTGTTTTCAATATTGTGTTGGATTTGAAAAGTCCTGTGGTGTGCACCAGGAATTATATATATATATATTTTTTACACCTGTTGGACATTGGAGTACCACAAAGTCCCAATATTTAGCAAAATTTCACATATTTATGCGACGATTTGAATTTTAAAATATAGGTGACACACCTAATTATCGGGTCACATGTTTTAATTTAATGACTGTTCTCTCTCAATAAAATTGCATTTGTCAGTTTTGACCAGAAACACAAAAGATGTAATTATCTGCCTCCATTACAAAAATTTGAAGGGGTTTCAAAACAGGTATCCTGGCTATACTTTGACACATACCAGGCAATAATAATCACTCAAAATGTTTTCCGCTGGTCTTTACTGAAGTTAAAATAAATGCATAAATTGTGCTTGTGTTATTCAAAAAGGAGCGATATAATTTTAGGTAAATGGGCTCTATAGGCCAATAATTCCAAAAAAAAGTGTGAAACTTTAGAACGAGTAACACACCATTAGGTGATAATTTATACTTTACAAACTGCTAAATAAAAAGTTGTAATGGACTGCCTTATTTAGGCTACAACACAGACAATAGAAACATGTTCATATGCACGGACACAACCAGAGGGTCAAATAAGCATTTCATTTAATCTGTTATGCTGCACTCGATTGAAGAGACAGCATTAACCTCGTCTGTAATCTGTCTGTACATTTACGTTTTTCTGGGTGCTTTGACCCCGCTGATCACTGCTATATATATATATATGAATATATATATGAATGGACATGCAGCAAGATCAACATTTGCATCAGAGAATTTTCTCTTTTTTGGTGTTCGGATGCCAATTTTGGTAGAATCTGGACCTGCCTTCTTTGCCTTTTATGGGGTTTTTAGCGGTGTCACTGAATGTAAATGATTTGTGCCATGCTCACGCTTTTAAAATTATGACTGGATGGGATGTATCCACGAAATGAGTTAGAAGCAAATCAGCACTCCTGAAACTCCTGAAACCTGGCAAGAATTTTAGTTTGGTTTGGTCTACGAAAACATTTACGCACAACTTTACTAAAACATTAGAACATGATTTACACGCCTGTTGATTTGCATGTCTGAATGATTTACAGTCCACATACAGTCCTTACTGAACACTTTGAAATGACTGGTTTTAGGCCATAATCGCTCATTCAATTGACAACTTGCATATTTCATTCACGTTAAAGTGCTCAAACTTAAAAAAAAAAAAAAAAGGTTTCACTTTAAAAAGGCATATTTTTGAGAGTCTATGGCTATGCACTTGTCATTTGCACACAAGTAAGAGTAAGAGTGTGTGGACCTCCTAATTAGATGAATAATTTACAATCCCCTCAATTGTTTTATGCTAATTCTTTGTGTTACATTGACATACACTTTGTGTTCTACAAGTACACTTCCTTTAGCACCCTGACTAGACTGATCACAAATCTGCTGCCCTCCCTGGCCCAATTTGAATAATCAATCTCTAGGTGATTAATTTTCTGACTGCAGAACAATACTTTGGGTCTGAGGCTCCATTAATATTCCCTAACTTTTTAAAATGCTAAACTAACATTACCATGGGTGCCTTATCTGTCAAATCATTAATTGACTTGCAAAGCACACACTTTTTTTTTACCATGGATTAATTTTATGTTCCCACTTGAATACCAATTATACTGACTTGTCAGTATAAGATGTCTGCTGCTGTTTTTTTGTTTTTTTTTGTTTGTTTTTTGCAGCGGTTTGAGGCTTAACAGTCTTCACAGAGGGGAGAGATGACAGGAGATGACTCATTTCATACTCAACACTGAGTATCTCAGACATATTTGAAAACAAAAAATACTCTTCAAAGGACGTGAATGTATATTCTGCTGATTACTGGGAATTATTATTATTATCCATCCATCCATCATTATCTATACCTGCTTATCCTGGTTAGGGTTGCGGGGGGTGCTGGAGCCTATCCCAGCATGCCTTGGACGAGAGGCAGGAATACACCCAGGACAGGCCGCCAATCTATCGCAGGGCACACACACCATTCACTCACACACTCATACCTGTGTCTCCAGTTAGCCTAACCTGAAAGTCTTTGGACTGTGGGAGGAAACCGGAGTACCCGGAGGAAACCCACGCAGACACAAGGAGAATATCCCGAGATTTGAACCCACAACCTTCTTGCTGTGAGGTGACCCACTGCACCACTGTATTGCCTATTATTATTATTATTATTATTATTATTATTATTATTATTATTATTATTATTTCAGCTTTCCGTTGTCAGAATGTCTCATTTTGTCTCCCCCGGTGACTAGCATGTCAGTTCTAACATACCTTCATCTAGCCTTCACCATGTCCTAACAGTGGATCAAACATATCATAAAAACAACAACAACAACAACAACATAACATAACATAACTGCTTTTATTTTGTCATTCTTTATTCAACCAGAAATAAGCCAGCATGCAGAAGGCATGTGTGAAAAGTACATGCACTCTTATTGCTTTCAGTGCTTTCTAAGTAATTGGTGCTACTAATCAAGCGCACACAAATAATTGGTCATCAGGAAGTGCTACAGCCTGTATATGAAAGCAAAAAACTTGTCAGTATGGACTGGAGCATTTAGGTTTGTGTTAACGCAGAACTCAGAGGAAAAAAGACACCTGTGATGATCTCACAGAAGCGATTGCTGCTTCCCATCAGTCCGGGGAGGGTTACAAGCTTAGTCCACACGATATCAAATCCAGTGAGAAAGATCATTTACAAATGAAGAACAGTCAAGACAGCAGCCGCTCTACCCAGCAGTGGGCAACCCAGCAAATACACCCCTAGATTCTCAGGTGATCTGAGAATTTGCATAACTCTAACACTACATACAAGGATTTGCAAACATGGTAAATGTCAGAAAGAGTCCATGACTATTATGTGATGTGCTATTTGTCACACAAGGTTAGATTCACTACTGTTAGGACTTGGTTTAAGATTATTTCAGGGCTAGTTATGTCCTCATATGTATAATGCCTAAGGTATAAAGTAAAAGTATATGTCTTCTTGTCCATAACTGATTTTTACAATAAAATTCTATTTCTTGAGAGACTCTGAAATGTACCACCACAAAAAATGTGATTGCTCCCTCAAAGCACACTGATGTCCATTTTAAATTCAGTCAGCTAGCTGTATTTGTTCTGGTAATATTTGAATTATTTTTGCTATTAAATATTAACTATTTTATGATATTCAAAAATGAGTAACATTTCAGTGAATGTATTTCGAGATGTTGTGCATGTGTTCTCTTTTTGGGATTTACAACAGTCAGAAATAATCACTGTTGCTGTGATTCAGTGGTTTGCACCAGTGCTGCTGTCCTGACATTATAAAATTAAAGTTGGAATGGAAAAGGCTGATAAGTTTCTGGCTCGGCTCTCGTGAAGAATATTAAATTCATTGCCATGTTGTTTTTTAAAATATTTTTTCTGGCATATGAACTGAAAGGGCAGACAGTGATTACTTTGGCAGTCTTTATCCTTTCCTCTTCCAAAACAAACCACAGTAATGAAGCATGTGAGATACCATTAACTACACAAACCATGCCAACAATTCAGTGATTCCAGTTTAGTCAAGTTTCAAGTTAACCCTGACATACAGAATATTGATGATGTTCTGAAAGTAGTATAAAAAGTCCACATTGTAGCTTATTTTTTTGCAGACAGGTTTTTCAGTATACACATAAATAAAATGGTTCTGGTTGTTACATTAGTGGGCTTGACATTGCTTTTTCCCTGTACACAAATGTGTGTATAACAAGTGAGGCTCTCTCGCCCGAGGTGATATTTGAACTCACACCTCGCCCGAGATGAGATTTGAACCCACACCTCGCCCGAGATGAGATTTGAACCCACACCCGCCCGAGGTGATATTTGAACTCACACCTCATTGGCATTTGCCAAAGGCTCCAGAGATGAATTTGTTACCAATCAGCTGAAGGTGAAATCGCCCCTAGCTGAGGGTAACGCTGGTATATTGAGGGTCGTGTCACCAGAGAGTGTCGTCACGGTAACCGGCCATAAGACCTTGGCTTTGCTGCACCTCTCTGTGCTTGCCAGCGAATTAGCCGAGATGCACCCGCAACCTGAGGACAGTAATCACTACTCTCTGATTGTTTCTGGACCAGAGGGCCCTGTGTTCTTAATTCAAAACCTTTCTAGTATGGGAATCATATCATAACTCTGAGAAAAGGTGTGTTGTAAAACCAAAATACTAGTCTCTTCTGCTGCATTAGTAAAAGATCAAGATGCACAAGGGGCTTATTTACACCTAGTATCCACTCTGCAGTAGTACCTGGTAATTAAGCAGGAGCTGCATATTCGGGCAAAGCAATAAATAAATTCTGCAATGATGGTTTTCTCAGAGTGATCAGAAGATGGATTACACAATGTGTCTGTGTTGCTGCCATGAATCATGATGAGAAAAACACATTGGATTTGAGAAAGTCTGTCAGTAGATCCTCCCGTAAAGAACTCGAAGACAAAAATAAATGAAAGTTTGGAAACAATGTTTTTATATCAGTTTTTATTGATGCATTACATGAGAAATCACATAAAGCCAGTGCCCTAGTGTTTTCTGTTCAATGAGGCAGGACCAACATTTCTACAGGAAGGGTGTTGTCACCCAACATTAACAAATAGCTAAATCGGGAACGTATAAGCACAATATTATACATTTTAGGTTTTATCATTTTTTCTGTAGTTTCTGTAAGAGCAGTTAGAAATAACTTAACACTAATTAGATCTCATGAATGATAGGCATAGCCTAATTAAGTGTTTTTTCATTTTTAAATTTTTGCAAATGAAGCCAGTTACGGTGGTTTTCATGAATTTGTTTTAGGCTGCAGGGGACATGCCACTACTTCTCATAGTGGGGTACCAAAATATAGAAGATATACATCAATATCTTCACAGGTGGTGCCAGCATTTAATAATTAGTCTCATAAATTAAATATACAAACTATAAATTGGCAATTCAAATTAATAATTAAATTAACTATTATTAAAATTACGCATTAATAGTTAATATTAAACAAATCATAATATCATATATTCAGCCTAGACAGGGCTAATATTTAGATCTGGAGTGTTCATATAACTGTCAATGTGCATACCAAGTTCCCTCTACCTATCCATCCATTTTTCTCTTTCCATTGAGTGGGAACAAGGCAAGACAAAAGACCCAAATTTTTAAAAATTTATGACAAAAAGGTTTAAGAGTATCATTTTTGATAAAGAAAACAATCTTCGAAAAAAAAAAAAAGGTTTTTTTTCAAATTTTCTGATTGGTTATGCAAGACGAAGATGAAGGTGGGCAATGCATACCCCCCATCTCTATCCCCCAGGAGCCTTAGAGAATCAAAAAAGAATTTGAATTAAAATTTTTAAAA
>NC_057944.1:3978314-4024440 GCF_018555375.3 Anguilla rostrata
ATCAGAGTGGTGACCAGAGCAAATTGTGGAGGCCAAAAGGAACTGCCCAAGATCCAAGGCATATAGTTATAGTTAGTGTAATGGATGTGTGTATATGGCAATTAAAGAAACTGGTCATTTGGAGAAGGGTTCTGATTGTAAGGGTGTTCTTTAGGGAGTGGGTTGTTGCTCAATGAGATTATGCTGTTAATTGCTATAAGTGATGTGGAACAATTATCCCCCTTCATTCCAGGTGCCCTGCATTCACTAATCACAGTAGATGACTGATGGTTGTCGTATAGACAATTATCGTTTTAACCAATCAGTGTGGGATCTGCTGGGAGGCTGTCCTTTAAATTCCACTGATTTGGCTGTTTCCTCTGAAGTCTATGTGAACGGAATGAGACACGTGAGTGATTGCTTGCACTGAAATATTCTTTTAAACTGTGATAACTATTGCTGTAGTGCTGGTAGCGGTCTGATTGGTAAATGTGTTTTAAGGAACAGTATTTATAAAAAGCTGCCTGTGAATGTAAGTGAATTGACAGCACTTCCCATGGTGGTGAGGCTTGCGGGAGAGAGTGTGTCCACTTCCTGGTATTTACAATCGTGTGTCCCAGCTGGCATAGGTTTGTAGTGCTACTTGTTTTTTTCTTTCTGTGGTACTGAGTGTATTTTCTTGATGGGTGACTTGTCTTATGATGTTGCTGGGAGGGGGATAGAAGCATTCATCCAAATGTATTTAATTGTATGGGGTTGTTTTTCATATGAAATATATTTAGTATTTATCCAGGCTGTGTTGCAAATTCCCTGTACTTTTTATGATCTTCAGATTCGTCATTGGGTGGAGTGAGTCACTTATATCACCGTTTATCATGTGTTTGTGTAGACAAACTACTAACAATTTGAATATTTTAAGCATGTGCAGCTCCTATTGCTTTTTATGAACTCAATTGAACTGCATCATTAAATGCACTTTCCTTAACATGTCTGGTCTACTCGTGTCACCAAAGTCCCATACCAGAGTGTTGCATGTTTGTTGGTGTGCATTAGTTTGGGCATGTATGACTGCCATGGGTAGTGGCTCCCTTGTGTTCATTGATGTAACTGCTGATTATGAAAATGGAAATTTACTTCTGCTTTTAACAACTGAACAGAGAGAGGAGAGCGTAAAAATCAGCACTCCTCCAGTCAGGTCAAACAGGGCATACCACTTAATAACAATGTAATATTGCATGGACTGTGAACCAGTTTGCCAAAACAAATTATTTTCTCTTTCTCGAAGGCCATAATTTAAAAACTAGGTATCCAGCTATATCTAGTCCTTAAATATTTGTATCATTTCGGATCATAATTGCTCACTCGTAAACAATATGGGGAGAGGGACACCCTTGTTTCACACTCCTGGTTAATTAAAAACACCTGGGAAAATGACCATTCATAATTCTACATTTAGCATTACTGAACATACATTTTACCCATTTTATTAAGGTCTTTATTCAGCGCCCACTATACCGCACCAACTTGTTCCCTCATTACTGTACCTGCTTTCCAGCAAAACCAAACATGATTACACTGAATTATGGATGGCATTCAACTGAGCACTGTCTCTTTGTCACACCTGAGTCCCTCTCAACACAGTAAACAGAGTCTGTTCTCCTTTGTTCTGAAGAGGGGCACACATGTAAACTGCCCTACAGTTTATTTAAAAAAAATTTTAATACTTTAGTTTCACCGTGTTTTTAAGGGCTGATAGTTTGTGGACATTGTGGTTATTATGTAGGAAACCCTGAAAAGTGCCAAACTCTCGGTGCTGTATAGGTATGGGGCATGCCGCAGGTATGGCATACCTGCCATCCCAATGGCTAGTCAGCATAACAAGCTATGGCACAGTTGATATCAATAACTAATTAGTAAGAATCATAATGCAGATGGTATCAACGGCTTGTTCAAAGTAATATAAGAGCCACAGTATAATTGGTACCAATACTAGCTACCTGGGAGAGACGATCGCTCAATAGATATTGTCAGATCAACACTAAACAATAGCTAATTTAAATTCTTGGTGCTTTTACCATGCTGTAACCACCCAGGAATAGCGAGCAAGAGAATAAGGGAAACAGGCAGTGCCAAACAAGAGTGATGTCCTGCAGACCCCCAGAGTAGCAATCAACAAGATCTACTACTGTGGACCCCCCCTCAGTGAGTGCTAAAACAGGAAGAACATCCACAAGAAACATTACATCTTCCAGCTATGCCAAGACACTGACACGGCTTCCTGTGTTGTCTGTCCTGATCTCCAACTTCGTCTTCCCAGGTCTTTCATCCTCCTTAGACAAACAGGAAATTAATCGAACGGCTGAAAGAGGGGGAAGGGCTGTCAACTGGAGCGCAGCCAATCAAAAGAGAGGCGATGAACAGCCACGCCTCACACCGCCCGTTTGCAGTCGCATCACCTGCACACGTGCAGCGCCTTACCACTTACCAAACCCATGTGTCAGTTTAAAACAGCACTGCAGACCGAGTGCCAAACTGTCAAAGCTTTACCGCTTACCAAACCCGTGCGTCAGTTTAAAACAGCACGGCAGACCGTGTGCCAAACTGTCAAAGCTTTACCGCTTACCAAACCCGTGTGTCAGTTTAAAACAGCACGGCAGACCGTGTGTCAAACTGTCAAAGCTTTACCGCTTACCAAACCCGTGCGTCAGTTTAAAACAGCACGGCAGACCGTGTGCCAAACTGTCAAAGCTTTACCGCTTACCAAACCAGTGTGTCAGTTTAAAACAGCACGGCAGACCGTGTGCCAAACTGTCAAAGCTTTACCGCTTACCAAACCCGTGCGTCAGTTTAAAACAGCACGGCAGACCGTGTGCCAAACTGTCAAAGCTTTACCGCTTACCAAACCCGTGTGTCAGTTTAAAACAGCACGGCAGACCGTGTGTCAAACTGTCAAAGCTTTACCGCTTATAAACCCGTGCGTCAGTTTGAAACCGCACGGCAGACCGTGTGCCAAACTGTCAAAGCTTTACCGCTTACCAAAGTGTGCGTCAGTTTAAAACAGCACGGCAGACCGTGTGTCAAACTGTCAAAGAAACTCGCCCGAATAACCACAGCAAGTGTACAATCCCCAACCATAATAACTGAACGTGTTATGTCTGGCTGATTTAGAAGATCATCCAATACAAAAATGAAAACTCAAAATAAAATCACTTAATTGACATTTAAACATCTTGAAAGCTAAATATCAGACAGAAAGTGACAGTGTAATTGACATTTGTGACAGAGACACCAGTGAGCATATGGTTTTATTGAACTAAAACTGAAGTTTTAAAAACTGAAAATGTTGATATAAAAGCTCCTTTGGGCCTTGAGCTCATAATCTGGAAAAAACAGGAAAGTGTTTTGTTTTTGGATAAAATAATGAATTTGAATAGTCATCATACATATTTTCATTTTAAACTGTTTTCACGTTATGATGGACATTATAAATATGCCGCTAAGATAAAACCTTAAACCCTAAAAATATATTTTTCACTGTGTAAGACCATGACCCCACATTACCAACCACCCTGTCCCATGCAGACATTGTAATATTAGACTGTGATCCTGTCTGTAGGGAGATACTGGAGTATAATTATAACTTTGCATACTTGTGAGCATTACAAAAGGAAGGAAAATGGTATAACAGTAACAGGATTGGGAGGGTCAGTAAATGCTGACTTCAGCATAGGGAATACTGTTTTGAAGCTACTGCTGCCTTTAGATGTGTCTGGGGCTTTGTGTCAAGAAAGAAATCTGATTAGTTAGCGAGCAAATGTCTCAGTTCCCCGACCTCCTTCATCTCCACCATTTATATCAAGTCTGTTTTGACTGTGAATGTAATTTGAGGAAATTTCCTTGAATTTCTTTGAGGATGAACAAATATTTAATCAACAGTTACAGTTTTTTTTTTTTTTGGTTATAAACATGTTTCAATACCAACTTCACTTTTTCAAAACTCTTCACACAATTCTCTGCACCAATGTGCAGCTCGGCACAACAGATAATTTCACACCCAAAATGCACCAGAACTGCCAAAACACTGCACACATCTCAAAATCAAGTACTGTAATTCAGCAGTAGTTTTCTCCTAACAAGAACACTGCCAGTCATGATGCAATGATAATAATATCGCTCACTCACTAGCTAGCGTTTAGCAGTCTTCTCCACAATGGGGAGCTATTAGCAGGCAATGTACCAGGGATGCTAAGTAAGAGTGGTGTTTTGCACTAACACTGGGTGTCCTTGTTTGGTCATTGTATTATGAGTGACAAAGTGTTCATGTTTGGAGAAAACTAGCGCTGGAGTTTTGGGAGAGTGTTTTGATTTTGAGACGTGCATGACAGTGTTTTGGCAGTTTTGCTTTTGAAGTGACAAGTCTTGCAAAATGTGAACTCAGTATTGAGAAATGCTTGAAATCAACTGTAAAAAAAAAATAGCAAAATGAAAATCTGAGCGTAACACGCTGAGCCCTGTCTAGCACGTGTCTTCATGCACAAGCTCTGAAAACACCCTAGATATACAGTCATTTGGGGAATTTGTTGAAGGGCTTTTTTGTCTGTCGCTCCATGGGGTTTTGTATGTATGTGCAGGGTTGCCGCTTTCTGAGCGTAGCACGAGCGTTCATTAGCTAACCCTTCTTCTGCTTCTTAGAAATCTACTCTGAGGGGGTGGGCAGAGCCTGCTATCAAGGAAAATTCTGTTTCATCATCCACTTCTCAATCTGATTTAGTTTTATGGAGAAGTGATGAGGGTGACCTTTATGTATATGCCCTTTTATGTTGTTATGTTAACGTGTGCATGTGTGTGTTCGTGTGGGTTTTGCATGTGTGTGTGTGCCTGTGTGTTTATGCGTGTTTTGCATGTGTGTGTGTGTGTGTGCCTGTCTGTGTGTGTTTGTGTGTGTGCAGATGTGCCTGCCTGTGTGTGTGTGCATGTTCATGCGTGCTTTACGTGTGTGTGTGCCTGCCTGTGAGTGCATGTTTGTGTTTCTTTTTTACGTTTTGTCATTAACCACCCAACCCCCCCCCCCAAAAAAAAAAAAATAAAGTAGATTTTATGAAACATAACTTAATTAAATAGTCTACAAATAAATAATTACAGCAGAAATATTTAATGCTCCTGCCGTCAGTAAGGAATCAGTCTTCCCAGGGAGTGGGAGGCAGCGTATGAGAGCCACGGTAATATATTTCAATAGCCGCACTTCTGACACTCAGCGATTGGACACAGCGCATGCAGATACGGTGAGAGTGCGTGACCATTTGAATACAATCTTCATCATTCATCTCTCATAAGGATCGCGGGCTCGGGTCATTCGTCCCCGCCTTGAACCGAAAAGGAAACATCACCGTGGCAACCTGTGCCAAGCATCCATCAAACGGCAATGGCCCGTGGAAAGGCCAGCCGTTGTAACGCAAGCAGCGAGCAGACGGGGACGTCGCCTCCTCGAGTGGATGATGAGGCCAAGGCCCCGGCTTATTTAGTTTATTGGATCAGAACTGTTTCAGTGGAACCGAAGGCCCTGGGGAGAAGATTGACAGTGAGTGGAGGAAGTTCTGCTAAGTGCAGCAGTTTGCCACTGGTTTATGGCACTCAGGAGACAGTAGAGTACAGTGGTTGGGTAGATAACTGGGCTGGTAACTTACGGCTTGCAGGTTCAAATCCAGGGGTGCTGTGGAACCTCAGATGATTCAGCGAAAACAAGAAAAGCAAGCTTTGTAAGTGGATCAGCCTGAATGGCAAAATTATGAGGTAATGCTATTTTATTATATTACCTTTACGTTGTATTATGTTGCATGTGTGTCATTGTATACTACTTATGTAATGTAATGCTGAGGTGGGCACTTCCTTCAATCTATAATGTCAGATCGAAGACCAGCAGCAGGGACTAGGATTGTTCTCTCTCTGTTTATGATTTGCTCATTCTACCATACTGATTTGAACACAAAATAAATGTTAGTAGGCAAAGTTTCTTCCACCAGGTCTGACGGCCAGTCTCCAAAGAGAGCCAAATTATTCAAGGCCCCTGCTGTGACAATTCCACTAATATCTTTTAATGAAAGGAACACGATGCCTTTGGCAAGGTTAATGAATATAACCTTGCATCCGCCGCAGAGCAAATGCCACATCTGCCACACAGGAATTAGCGAACGAAGCGGACAGGAAATGTTAATCATAAATCATGCGGCTGAGTTTGGATAGCGTAGCGCCAGGCTACTCAAAGAAAGGTGCTGCTGTTTCAGCTTTCTCTCTGTTCCCCTCCCTGACTGAGCGTCACCTGTTCCTCCCTGGCACATAAATCTATCCCTCCCGGTGACGGCTAAATCCCCTCCATCACCATCACCCTGGCCCTGACGCACAGGCTGTCACATTTGGATAGTTTTACTGGGGTAATATATCCCACGCTAACAGTAGCCGCTAACTTTTGGGCTAACTCCAGAAATCCCCTCTTTTTTATCTGTGTACGTGACCCATGGGTCGGCACCGGGACCGAGCTGTCATCACCTAGCCTTATCGGCCCTTACGAGCCACGGCAAAGCGGCCACACAGATCTCTATCTGCGCCAGGGTCCCTGCTGATTGGCGGAAGAGGTCAGGTAATATCCGTCACTGGCTTTCCGGGCTGAATGTTGCATCCTGCCGGCAAATTGGTTTGGAGCAGCTCAAACTGGCTGTTTAACGGCCTCGCAATCATCTCCTTCCCATAATGCAGGCCTGCGTGCCGAGGCAAAGCAACAGAGCTGGAAAAAGCCTGATAACCTGCACAAAGCTGACTGTTCAGAAAATTAAGGGGCTTGTGGGTTAATAACTGACTGTAAAAAAATAATTCACTGTGACAGTAGTAAGTCACCGTTGTTTGGCACCATGTTTTAAATGTCAAAATAGATTTAGGAAAATTGGGCCGTCATCTATTTGTTCACTCTCTCAGGACAGTCTTCTGAAAACTCATTTAACCATTTAACCATTTAATAAAGTGTCCCAATCCATTTCCTCCAAATCAGAACTGATTCCACCTGATTTCATCTGCCTGGGAACCCAGAAGAAGAAGAATCCTATTTGAATAGTCAAGGTTTGATTGTCAAATGCTAATCCTAACGCTAGGTGCACCTGGAGAAATAGGGTGTGTCCAACACACTTTTTTTAATGTCGTGACACCAGGCATCAGCACAACTATGGTGCGGTTGTAAGAGAGATTGATTTGATGGGAATAAATGAACTGTGGATGTGATGGGGGTTAGATTTCATTATTGCCATTCAAATGGTCCCATTTCTTTCCCTTTAAAGACAGTGCCACAGCCAACTGCTGATACTGTCATGGCGGATGAGCAGACGTGTTATGTGAGGCTCCACTACGAGGCTCTCTGCGAGCCAGTGCTTGTGATAACAAAACAAAGGCGAGGCTGAGTAGTCCTAATTTTCATATTTATTTCCCCCTTTTTTGTACACCAGTTTTGTTTTGTTGTTTCTTTACTTTCTTTACTTCTTTACTTATTAACAGATAGGTCTTAGTGTGTGAGAGTAAATGGTGTACTCTCCAGTCAGCTCCACTCATCCACTGGATCCCCCCCCATATCATGTATAAAGAAATCTTTCCAAGCAATTATGAGAACAGATTTGTGGATGATTCTGTAATAGCTAGCCTTCTTGATGTGGAAGAGCATGATCATGGTCCTGTGGTTGATGACTTCATGCCATTTCCCAGAGTTAAATGTATCAAAAGCTAAGGACATTATATATTATAAAGTCTTCACACAGCCCCAAACTGACTGATGACATCGAGCTTGTGGAACACACTTGGGCACTGTTCTTGACAAAAAGAAAATTGTGTTTTGAACCCAATGCAGATGCCATCCTCTTTTAATGCTTGCACTGCAATGAGGACTGTCTTATAATAGTCTTACAGAATCTGCTTTGTCCTTTTGTATCGTTGCCAGGTATAGAAACCTCAACTTGGCTCGGTAGCCTCGTTAAGGTGGCTAACGAAATAGAGGGGGTGATTCAGGTCCAGCACCAGGACAGTTATTACAAGCAGTTCCTTAGAAGGCCAAGGCCAATTTAGACTGTCCCCATCACCCTACAGAAGGAGTCTGAGGTCTTACCCTCAGGCAGCCATTTTAGGGTGCCTGTCAGATCTCCTTTGTTTTAATGGCAGCTGACAGGCTTAACATGGAAATAGCTCCTGCTCATCAACAGCCCCTTTGCACTGTGATACTGCACTTTGCACTGTGCAGAAATGCCCTGTTTTTATTTCACTTCTGACACAATCTTATGTTTTTATTGTTTTATTGTCTTATTGTTTTATGGTTGTCTCTATTGTCAGTTTTAATGTGGTCTTTAGTGAAGGTTTTAATCCCTGACTGCAAACAAACGTCCCCATAGAATAATAATAAAATAAGATGAATTGATTGATTGATTCATTAATGTGCACTGACTAGAGGAGCAACCATTTGAATCCATTTATACACAATTTAGCATTTTTTACATCCTATTATTCAGCTGAATATATATATATATATCAAAGCAATTCAAGTTAAGTTTGCTCATGGGTACAATGGTAGCATCCTATCTGCGGATTGAACACAGGTTACGATACTACATTGCCACCATGTCATTTAAAATACAGTACGCCACAGAATGCACTGACTTTTTGATCGCCATTTTGTAATGGCTGGTCCAAACAACTCAAACACATATTTACCTTTCTAGCAGTTCACTCAATCATTGACCTGAATAAAATGAATGCCATGAATAAAAGCAAGCTGTCAGTGTGTTCTGGGCTCAATGTATGAAGTAAGTAAGCACAATAGTAATGGATAGCCACTGTGGCCTAACAACCACTATAAATGCACTGCCTTTAAATGAGCTCCCTTTAGTACAGCCTCATATGGCATCCCATTATGGTACTCCATTTGACATAAGTGACAGTTTATAAATGAACATAACAAGAGCCAGTGCACCTACACACATTTCACAAACGCATATCTTACACTATTCGACGGATGTAGAGCCAGTCTCCCACATTCATTCTGTACCTTATTAAAGTACCTTCCATTCGATAAAGTACCTTCCATTGCTTAACATAGGGTTTGTATGGTCATTAAAAACCTGGAAGAGTAAGTGAGTTTGAAAACGATGATTTCCAGGCCTGGAAAAGTTATGGAAAATAATTTCTTAAAGGGTTTGGATGTAATGGAAATATGACTCATAAATAAAACATTTCATTGAAACATTTAAATCACTACGGTTTGGTTAAAATAAAAATATATTGCATAGTTCTTGCGTCGGTTGAGAATGCGTGCGAAGCAGATGAGTTTTTGTGGGTGTGTTTTAGTTTCTGTTAGTCTATACTTGACTCAGTCTGCATGTGCGCTAGCTTTCAACTAGCTGTTAGCTACGATATGCCAGGCAATTGTAGTTTCAATATTCAGTGGCTTCACATGGACAAATACAAAGCATGGATTTGAATTTTCCAGCATGGGAGGGGCAGCGCTAACTAGCCACACCAAAGGGAAAAAACACCAGAGTGCAGGAGCGCTAGCAGGCAGTGCACTCCCCATCTGTGAGTTTTTAAACGTGGGTGTTACCAATGGACCCCAGTGCACCGTGCTGTGGCACTCGCCCCTACCACTACACCATAGAGCCGGCCAAAGCCTGGCTTTTGGTCAGGGAAATTGGGTTCAAAATGTAGGGAAAGTCATGGATAAAAAAGTGTAGGAACCCTGCATATGGGTGTAATGCCTAAATGACCAACATTGGACTGCATAACTAAACACAGCTATCAAGTAGTCAAATTGAAAATATTTTATATAAACAAAATTTCTTGTTCATGCATTCAAATGTGTGGCACATTCATAACACCACCAAAATAGCACAGCACCCTCAAGAAGAAGAAGAAGATCTTCAGAGTGCTTTTCATGGCAGTTTTAGTAGTAAAGCAATGCATTTAAAGGAAAAGAGAAAGAACAAAGTGTTGACTATGTCAACAAAAATAAGGAAATATAAAATTAAATTCTAAAATACTGTTTTAAAAGATGTGTCTTTAAAAGTGACCTGCATCTAGAGTCTGTGTAGCCCTAATATGCTTGAGCAGAGTGCTTTAAGTCTCCCAGTATTTTTATAGACCCACAGTAGGCTTTGGTTCAGGCTGCCTTCTGCAATGTGAAAATACAGTCAGGGGCCCTGCTATAGCAGGAGTGATCCGGTCTCCTCCTCTCATGTTTAGAGAGTGAGATGAAAGACAGAGAAACAATGCTGAGCTTGTATGTATCCCAACACAAAAAGCTATTGTGAATGTGAGCTACATAACATGATCTCCACGCTGGAACTGCTGCCAAAAGAATTTGCTTCATTGGGCCTCATCCAAGTTTTATTCATAGCCTGTAAGCTGGCCCAAAAGGCCTTGTACACACGCATTTATTTGTTTCATATTCCCATTGTTCTGGTTGTATATGTCATTGGTGGGATGCCACAAACTACATTCACTGAGTGAGAAAGTTAAATTATAAAACGTTTCTTTCATTCACCAATTCTCTCACCTCTTGTGCAGGGTCGGTTAGACATTCAGCCCGACTTCGTTCGAACGCGAAAACGGGGATGCTTTTCTCTCTGCTCTTCCAGTCATCAATAATTGGACAGAACCGCACAAACTGTATTACAATGGCCTTGGGTCCCTGGCAGTTTTCAGAATTTCAAAAGGATCATAAGGCTTTGGCTGCATGGTGGAGTAAACAAAAGCCCCTTCCCAGCACACTGGAGCAGGGGCAGAATCACTGTGTTTCTGTGTGCACTGATATTCATTTAACCCAAATACTCCAGTGTAGTAGCAGTAGTCGTAGTAGAAGTAGTAAGAATGTGATTGTGTCTCAGTTTCAAATGACCATCATCTCTACCTTGACAGCTTGCCATTCAAGAGGGATTAATGGGTCTGTACAATATGTTAGATATGTGTGTATGTGTTTATGTTAGAACCGGTTGATCAGAGAAATGTGGTGTTAAGACACGAGCCAGCGTGTTGTATCAGCTCTGCCCACAGATAAAACCTGGCCCTTGACCCTGTTGATCTTTAAAAATGGAAAAACGTGTTTCTCCAGTGAGGCAAGGCACTGTGTAAACAAAAGTATGACTCAGTCCTGCTGTGCTGTGTGACTTCTGAGGTAAACCATCAGTCGAGGAGGTGCTCCCACAGGAGATGAATCAGGTGTGTGTTTTGAAGCAGCCCAAAAAGTCCAATAGCTGCCCAGACATGATAAATGTATGTTCCAGACAGATAAACATGATGGGCCACCATAATCACATGACCCACTATATTCCCTCCACTTCCCCCAAACCACTAAGATTAATTGTCCAGTGTTTGGGAGTATTTTATCCACGTGTAGTTAGAATACACTCTGCAGCAGTTTGCTTGGGAGTTCAAATCTGTGTAGCAGTTATAGCAGTTACTGTCATGTTGTTATTTTGAGCTGTAGTTAGTTACAGGTACTACCAACTGCTTTTGGCCCTCAAGTATTTTTTATTTTTTTATTTTTTTACAAAGTTCAGTAGGTTGAACAACATTTTTTTAGTAATAATAGTTTCACGCAACATTTCTTTTTAGGGTAGCTTGGCAGTAGTTCAGTTACTTTCAGTGTGAAGTAATTGGTAGTCTGTACAACTGTGCTTTCAGAGTAGTTACCCCCAGCACTGCACATAGCCCACCATAATCCATCCATCTCCTCCCAACCACAGGGATCACCTGATTCCTCTATCCACTACTATTATGAAGTTGTCATCCTTAAATCTTGACAAAGAAAAACATTAATATATGGTATCACGAAAGAAAATCATTAATTATGTGCTGGCTGTGAAAAAAAGGTTTTTTTTCCAGTGTTAGAATCCAACTGCATCATCTTACTACATTCTGAAAGAGGACACCATTATCCACAGCTGTCATGGTCCTGTTTTCCTGTCTGTGTTTCCCCTGTTGGGCCGCCAGATGGCGGCACTTCTGTTTTGTGTCCTGCTCCCCCCCTGTTAATTTCATGATTGTTTCATTTCCGTTATCCCATCATTGTTCCACCTGTGTATTATCCCTCCTTCTGGTTTGATTGTTTTTGAGTTCACCTGTGTCTTGTTACCTGTCTATTTAAGTTCTCTGTTCCCTTGACTCGGTGCTGGTTCCTGTGTTTCAGATTCTCAACAGTTGCGTTTCCTCAGACCCATTGTACCTGCCTGCATTTTTTACCTGTTTGTGTTTGTCTCCTGACTTTCATGTACCTGCCTTCTTGTGTTTGTTCCTGAAATCTGTTTGAAAACCGTATGTACCTGCCTGTGTTTGTGACCTGTTTGTGTTTGTTTGAATTACCCTTGTGTTCTGCCTGCCTGTGTTCTGCCCTGACCGTGTTCTGCCCTGCCTGTATTTGTGAGTCCCCCTTGTTTTCTACTTTTAGATATTTTTTGAGTTTGTGGTTTTGCCCATTGTGACCTTGTTTGTTCCCTGTGTGTTTTCCTGTTAGTAAAGTCTTTGTTAATTTTCCCCTTTTTGAGTTTCGTGGTTTTTTCCCTCTCTGCGCCTGGGTCCCAGCACCCGGACCGTGACAACAGCAGGATGTCATACTTTTCTTATTTAAAGGAATAGTGACTTTGAGGTGCATACAGAAGTGCATCACTTCATATTTTTGTTTTTGAATGACACCTTTAATCACATCATTGCATAATCATTACCTCAGTTTACACTGTGTTTTACTTTAAAAAAAAAAAAAAAACCTGGGAATAATTGAGGAAAAGTACTCAATTCCAGAGCACGGCACTACAATGACTAATTTATACATTTGCTTGACAGCTACCCTGATTCAGAGCAAGTTACAGAGCTTCCAATTTGCATATCATTTGCATATCAAGGCATTTCGGGTAAAGATCCACATTGAAATAGGAACAGGGATGAGATAACCTGAAACATGCTTCAGAACTTCTCACAACCAAGTTGCTTCTCCCCATCATCTGAAACCAGTGGTTAGCCAGATTACCACAGTAAAAAAAAAATATATTAGGGCCAGACTTACTAAGGAAGCAGTTGCACTGCATAAACATTTGCTGTATTGTGGTTCTGTTGCGGATGCAGATACCAACACATTGACAACTGATTATCCTAAACAGTTTCTATTTACGCAGTCAAATAAATTAAATGCCTCCATTTGCAATTTTGTGGCAGCAGACGCCCAGAAAAAGGGTCAAAAACAATGCGCTTACATGCCCAGATTACGAGGCAGTGAGAAATGGGTTTGGAGCAGCCAGGTACAAGTAGCGTAGAAACTATACAACAACAAAAAAACAACTTCAATTTACAGATCAGGAAGTATTGGTAATGGTCAACGAGGTAGCTACAGCTTCACGCCGTATTACAGCAGAAGAATACAACGCTGGAGAGGATGAGGAGGGCGAACGTTCATGGTGACATCACATAAAAATGTATTCTTCAGGTATAATAAATTAAACAGCGTGTGAGCTATAGGGTACATCAGTGCAGGCAAATGTCTGCTGCAGGAGTTCTAAAATTTCTCACACAAAGTGGGGAGTCACAATTAATGTGTGTGTCAGGTTCGGGAGGGTAGGACCCAGATGCGGAGTGGAAAAACTGAACATCTCCTAAAGATAAATTTAAACAGACTTTACTTTTAATGTGCACAGTGGTGCAGTGGGTAGCACTATTATCTCACAGCAATAAGGTCCTGGGTTCAAATCCAGCCCGGGCTCTTCTGTGTGGAGTTCACATTTTACCCCTGTGTGTGTCTGCATGAGTTTCCTCAGGGTACTTTGGTTTTCTCCCACTGTCCAAAGACATGCGGGTAGGCTACCTGGAGACTCTTAATTGCCCATAGTTATGAGCGTGTGAGTGAATGGTGTGTGTGCCCTGCGATGGATTGGCAGCCTGTCCAGGGTGTATTCCTGCCTATTGCCCAATGCAGGCTGGAAGGGCTCCAGCATCCAATGTGACCCTGCCCAGGATAAGCGGGTATAGACAATGGATAGATGGATGTTCATGTTTGTTCCCTGCAGAGATCATATTTATGTCTTTACACTTTTTAATTTTTCTTTTCACAACAAAATCTACAAACAATGCAATTTGACCAGGGGTGCCTACACTTCTGCATATTTATATTCAGTTATAATAGAGTGAAAGGCCGATTCAGAACTGGCTGATATTTTGCAGGCTTTTTTGTTTTCAAGTTAAGCTGTGAAGGCGCAGAGTACCCTTTTCTGTGCTGTGCCCTGTTTAGTAATTAGTAGTTAATTCCCACAGTTACATAGATTATTGCGCAAAATGTCACAACAAATCTAACAGTTCATCATAAGAGCCCAGTTCACCATATGCAAAACATTTAGAGGGACACATTCTGAATTGTGCTTGAACACCACCCAACTACCAATAATTCCATGTTCATTTTCCCCTTTGTGTAATCCATATTGTTATTATTATGTTAACTGGACAAGCAGATGCTGTCCTCAGGTCCAGCTGGACATGATTAAGAAGTACAACACATTTTATAGCGATTAAGAATCAATTGTTATTCATGCCAGCCATAGGCTGTTTATTATCAGAGGCCCACAATGTATTTGACTAGCTGCAGTTTTCAACAGAAGCCAAATGTCGGTTTCCTGGCATAGTGCTGTCTGTAACTGCTAGCTGCTTTCCCAAGCTTCACCTTTGGTTTTGGAAAAGAACTGAAATCATGGATGTTGAAAAAACTGTAGATGGTTATAAAAAGTTAGCAAAGCTTTGAAACTTCCTCGGAGCACCACAAAGTCCTTTACAGCAAAATGGGAAAAAAAATCTACACAGCCCAGACCCTACCAAGATCGAATCATCCAATGAAACTGAGCCACTGGATGAGAAGTACAGCCCACAGAGGAGTGGGCTGTACTTCTGCACAGTGGGCTGTACTTCGGCCAGCTGCAACACAGATGATTCACAGAACTCATGGGCAGAAATGATACTAACTGTCCAGAGATCAGCAGTCTCTTCAGCACTTCAGACAGATCTGGCCTCTTAGGCAGAGTGGTGAGACAGAAGGTACTGCCTCCCTCAGAAGAGCCAGTTCCAGTCTGCAGATGATCTGCCTTTAGGGCACAATACTTTCATAAATAATAAAGGTCTTTCAATTGAAAGAAAAAAAAATTGAATAATTATTATTATTATTTTGCATCATAAGGTGTGGAATGTACTAAGTTGGTGAATGCAAAAAATATTTTCATTGCATTAACATTTTAAAAAAGGACACAATGTGAAAAAGGTGAAAGGGTGTTAAAGATAAATATACGTTAAATTCACATGCAATAATACCACTGCCATGACGTTACTGTCATTTGTTTGCAAATTTGTTTACGTTCCATTGTTTACACTCAGAAAATAACTGACTTCAAACACATAACTCAAAGTCAAGAGAGAGTGCCTATGAAACAGGGAGAGAGTGTGCCAGGTGTTCAGTATTTAACGGCTGCTAATTAACTACTATCAGTTGATGATTTTATGTGAGAAACGGCGTGCCATAGGTTCTTTGCACACTAAGTACTGAAGCCAATTTGTGGAGAAAACATTAACAAATTAATCTGACTCATTCAAAAATTGCCTATCCATGTGAGGTATGCAAGACTACTGAGTTCCTAGGAGCTGAGATGAAAACTGGTCCTAATTACCCTGAAACAATGTGTATTTGTTTATTTATTTATGTATTTATTTAGTTAAAATACCTAGTGGCATCAGCCCTCATAATCGCTAGCATTCACTTTCTGATGAAAAACGTTTTCACGTTTTTGAACTGTTTTTTTATCACTCCTCTGATGAACCTTGGTGTTCAAACTTGTAAAAGGATTAGAGAAAATTGTGCCTGCCATTTGTAAAGTCCAAGGGATTCATTTTGAGAATAGTAGCTGAAGAGCATACCTGTGTTTGCATTGTGGGAGAAAACCTCACAGACACAGGGAGAACTCGCACACTCCACATCCCCGCAGGGACTCAAACCCACAACCTTCTTGTTGCGAGGTGGCGGTGCCATCCACTGCACTACTGTACCATTCACACTTCTGCTGTCCTTGCAAAAACTGTGAGCAAGCCTAATGGTATGTAGTGTACAGTAAGCTTTCTTGGGGGTTTATCAGCTCTACAAAACCTCATGAGTATTTATCAGCTACCACAGGAAGTGAAGAGAAGATATTAATTCTCATTAAAAAGTTAAAACTTGGAAAGAAAACAAAAGGAAAACTGCCTATGGAAAGAGAAAGTCATGCTGTACATCACTCATGTTGTTTACTGCTACTCCTAATGCAAACAAGACTGGTAAGACATCGATTGAACAGCCTAAACTGCCCTGCTCTGAATTCCGCCATTTTGAGGCTTCCTGGTAGAGAATATTGTGCTTCGGCATCAATTCCATTTATTATATTATTTTAATACATATATTTCTTTTTGTAATCACTGAAATTAAGTGTATCTGTCTTACCGCTATCATTAGTATTTGTTCTTATTCTTGACAGTAATATTATTATTGTCACCTTTCTTATCTGCTTGTATACCGAGAATGCATCCTCTCCCTCTCGTTAAGTAATTTTTTCACATGATTAATTACATTGTCATTAAGTTCCACATCAAACACAAAATCAGTCTATTGGCACAACCAGCCCCTTGTAATTTAGATATGCCTAAAATCTATTTACAGTATTTCTCATTAATATACAGTATATCTCAATTTCAATGTATTCGTGGTCAGACTTTTGTCCAGACAACAATAACTTGGAGCTACACAATGTCTGATCTTAGCACATTTGCTCAATCTTTTTGACAGCAGCTGGTTGTTAAACGTAAAACTATTTTGTTGTGTTGGAGTACCCACCAAAATGTGTTTTTTCCATGCCTTTTTGCCTATTGTTCATGTAAGGACTGCTCTCTACATCAATTCTGAGTTCTCCCCTATCATTATCCCTATGTAATCAAAACCTATCCTGCACTCAAAATAATAATTTGTTCTTTAACACATACTGTATGTAGTTTGGCAAATTAATAATAACGAAAATGAATTTTAAAAGAAAAAAAAAACTGCATAGATTCTGTTAAGAATTCTTCTGCAATTTCCTGAAATGGTAGAACAAATTGTAGAAGACCAATTACTGATTTAGCACCAATTGAGTGCCAGCTCAGCAGTAGCCAATCAGAGCCCTTGACTGCAGAGAATGTCATTCTGCTGTTTTCCAAAGGGAGAATTCTGTTAACCCTAAATGCTCCCCATGCATTCCCCCTTTCCCTGTATTTATTCTCTATCATCTCTATTCATCTGCAAATGTGTTCTTGAGAATATATATATAACCAATTATCGGCTTGGTGGCCCTTATCTATACAGCACTGAGGGTTTGGCACTTTTCAGGTTCCCTACAGAAATAACCACAATGACCACAAACTCTCAGCCCTTAAAAAATGAATTTCTTTACCTTCTGATCCCATTTCGACAGACGGAATTCACAAACAATGTCACACATCCACACAATAAAGCCACAAACATTTGGGATATCGCATTTTTTCTTCTTCTTTTTTCTGCCTGCTTACATCATCATAACTGCTCCAGCCCTACAAAGAATTGTTTTGATACAATTAAGCAATTAACATCCTATCATGCTCTGTAGCATGTATAAAAATGCTGAGCAGGCCCAGTTGACCTCTGTTTTGTATCAAGATGGCTAGAGGAAGTGACTTTGAAAAAGGGTTTATTATTGGGTCACAAATGGCAGGAGCTTCAGTCCCAAAGACTGCTCAACTGGCTAGTGTTTCAATAGGGAAAGTGACTGAAGTGACATCTGTAAAACGGTAAATAGGGTCAGAAATTGTGGTCAAAGGGGCACATTCGATGACCAGGATGCTTGTGCACTAGTGCGATATGTAAGGAAAAACAGATGAGCAACTCTTCCTCAGGTGACTGAGAATTTCAATGCAGGATGCGATCAGACTAAGTCAGCAAAAACAGTCCTTCGACAATTGCAAAGATAGGGATATTATAGGAGAGTTACAGCGCATAAACCTCTCATTACAAAGACAAATGCACATTTGAGAGTTCAGTGGTGCAAAAAGCCATAGGCACTGGTCTACAGGGATGTGGAAAATAGTTGTATGTTCAGATCCTTCACAATAATTTTTGACCCCAGCAGTGAGAGGGTCCGGTCCTTCTGTTATGCTGTGGGGGGAATTTTCCTGGCGTGGTTTGGGCCCACTTGTCCCCTGAGACTGACGAATCACTGCAAATCAATACAAAGCTACTCTAGGAGATCACCTTTATCCAATTCTATCGTAATGGGAGTGGTCTTGTTATGTTCCTGTTGTCATTTCACGTTTTAGTTGGTTATCCGTTTTTCTCCTGCACGATCTTTGTTTCGGTTTGTACCTTGGGCGTGGTTTCCTCTCACTCTCTCTCCCCCCAGCTGATCACTCTCACCTGTTCGGGTTGCATTCTCAAGCACTAGTTAATCAATCGCACGTCATTCATCTGTTCCCTGTTTGCATGTTCAATTATCTCTTATTTCACTCACCTGGTTCACCTAGTATATATTCTCTGTTCCCCCTGCTCTTTGGTGCCAGATTGTGCCTCTGTTTACAGTGCCTTACCAGTGTTTTCGTCTGTCAGTTTGTCTCGTGCTTGATCTTGCCTGTTTCCCAACTACCGATTTCTGCCTGCTGTCTGTGCTTTGTTGATTTCCCATTTTTGACCTTTGCCTGTTTTTCAACTATAATTTTGCTTACTTTTTTGGTACTTTTGCTCTGGTGATTTTCTCTGGTTTTGATCTTTTGAACTGACTACGAGACTACCTGTTGTATTGTGTACCGTTACATTAAACATCATCTACGGGAGTTTTGCAACTCCACTGTCTGAGTCTGCATTTGGGTTCACCAAACATCAACCCGTGACAGGTCTATTTCACGATGATGATGACATCCACAGGGCACGAGGGGTCACTGAATAGTTTGATTATGAAAATTATGTGAATCATATACTATGGTTTTCACAGTCCCTAGATCTCAACCCATTTTTTTGGAAGAATGATGTTCCATCCCTCCAGTAGAGTTCCAGAGACTTGTAGAATATATGCTAAGGTTTATTGAAGCTGTTCTGGCACCTCATGGTGGCCCAACACCTTACTGAGACACTTTTAGTTTTTTCCTTAATTTGTCACCCATCCCTATATATATTCATAGTGTTTTTTTGTTTGTTTGTTTGTTTGGTAGTTTGTGAAGCTGATCATGCACTATTGTTATGCATGAATGTTTTTATACATTTTATTTTTAAGATTCAATTTAGAAACATAACTGTGCTAAAGCAACACACAGAATTAGAGACTGTTATGCTAATGGGTGTTAACAGCAGGGGTGCACAGCATGGGCTGATCCATTTCAGGATTTTGTGCCAACTTCTGCTCTGAATTTTGTAATTAGCTCAGTCATATCTTGATCTGAAATTTGTGTAAGCACTAATAAGCACATTCTTCTGTTAATAAAAATAATTTGTATGCTTAGAGATTTAAAATGGCTGCATGGAAATAATTGTCTGTCAAACAAAGAAATACTTAAGATTGTGGCTCGTGATTTTGGAAGTCAAAAGCTTCATACTGATTGGCAGTTTTGAAGTTTCTTCCTGAATACAAAATTGTTTTTGCACTATAGAAAATAAACAGAATGATCATATGATCAATAGGTTTTTATACACAGGTTTTGATTTGCAGTGATCCCTTGCATCACTTGGCAGAAGGGTGTACGCATGAACATGAATCTGAAGCTATTTATGTGCGCTAGGCTAAAAAGCTACGACATGTTTCTCCAAACTAATGTTGGATTTAAATAAGGCTTAACCTGAAGTACATGCATTTGATATACTATATCCTTCAGATATAGTATATTTTGAAGCTGATTTTGCTTAGCTATGCACCATTCTGAAAATAACTGTAGACAGCTAAGATCAAAATCATTGTTTGCCTTCATCATTAATATGGGCAGAGGTTTATTTTATTTTATTTTTTTTAACATTCATGATCCATGTCTATAAGTCACGCGACTTGTATGTATACCCTATGGGGATGAGGAACTATACTGCAGAGGTGGTACACACCTTAAGATCTAGAAATGTGAAAATTTCAGTTTGTGATTCATTAGGTTGGATTGTTTTATTATTTTTATCCGTGCATACTGAGAATACTGGTTAGTGGCATATGACTATTTAGCCTCTCAAGACTTGCAGAACTGCTCTGATAGAGGTCGTACAATAGCAGCAGCCTGAGAATGAAGCAAAGCTTCACATCTATCTCCAAGCACAGGAAGAAGGCCTCTCTACTGTGCAGCCATCATCAGGTTTGACGTGTGTGGGCTGGATCTTGGCTTAGCTCCCAGGAAATGAAAGCTGAAAGAGATCTATTCACCCAAGGTTATCTGCAGAACCCGTTTGATCTCTCCGTCATTGCCAAATGCCAGGGACGATCCGTTGAGTTGATTCTGCCTCAGCCGCTGTTGATATTTTTCAGGGAAGTTCAGCCTTTGCATCTAGAGACAAATGGAGACTGATTGAAAACAACACAGGCAGTGTTTGCGATGAACCTGCATGCGTCAGTTATGTCAGTTCCTCCTGTTGCACTGGTTTTGAAAAAGTTTGCACGCCAAATGAGAAATTTGTTGCCAGCATTAATGACATGACAGTTAGGATAATGTACTTTGATATAACATATGCAATAATCTATTTCAGTCATTTAGAAGACATTGAAATGTGTAAAATATAAACATAGTATTAGTCTAAATTGTTATTACCTCTTTGCAAATGAACTACAAAACCCATACCCCACTCCCAATTAGGTCTCTCATCAGAATGAGTACAGAGGACATTTTGTTTCTGGTGCCTCGAAGCCTGGCCATCTCCTTCTGGATGGAATGGTCCAGATTGACTGTGCAGGGCCTGAACCTGTTGGCATCCCCAACGGTCAACCTGAAATCCACTTTGAGAAACTTTTCAAACAGTTCAGGGTCCCCGTCTTGCTCCAGGAGTAGCTTGGCTCTACCTCTGAGCATGTGCAGTTCCACACTCGACTAGCTGAAGACTTCCCACAAAGTCTTCCCGTTGTCAATCTCACCCGTGCTGTCAGGTCGATCTATAGCAGCCCTCTGCTGGTCATCTTCCACAACCTGGAGAATCCAAGTCAGACGACAAGGCCACAGGTTAGCCAGAACCACCCAAGCTGCAAGGTCTTCGCCTGAAGACAAATCACACCTCATCCCCTCCAGGATGATGATGGACACTCTGACTGAGTTGATTATTCTCCTCATATACATGTGATCTGCCACAAAGGAAGTATGGAGGTTGCCTTTGTTGTTGACAAACTGTAAAGCATCATTTGTCAGTGCCTTCAATTTTCTTGCCCAGAGTTCCCAAGGAATTCCTGGATCTATTGCTTCAGACCCACCACTGGAATGTCCAATGAAAGGCACCAAGCTTCCTTCATATAGTCCCAATTCCATTCTTAAATGCCTGTTTTCACCAGACATTCTTGGGTGAGGCATTGCACATCAAACCCATCAGCAAAAACCTCAAGGTGACTATTTACAAAGGTTTCAAATATCCTGCGCTTTGTGTCCACAGACATCTCAGGCACACAGAAAGGCAGAGTAACAATGTTATTTAAAAAAAATCATATCTGCTATTTGTTGACCTACGGTGCAAGAATGAATTTTCCACACAGTTCACCACAACCTTTGGATCCACAGCTAGAATAACATAAAGGGGACATTCTCTCCGGTCAAAAGGATGTTGATGGCCTCCAGAGTTTGAATGATCTTTTCCGGGCTGCACCGGTCCAAATTAGTGATCTCCAGAATGACGCGGATCTTCCTGTTCTGAAATGGATGAGACTGATGAGGATGGACACCTCCTTCCTCACCTTGTTCATGAATCCCAGCTGATCGCTGACTGCTGACTTGTTCATCTTCTTTTGGACGATGCTGCCCTGGCTGTAGAGCAGATTTTTGCCGATCTTCAAGACAAACCGAAGTACCACCACGGCAGGAGGACCGAGAGTCGCGATGGCCACGGACTCCAGACTCGACAGGCCAGTCAGTGTCCCGTTCGTTCTCACTTGGAAGTCCGAAAAGTAGAGCAGGATACTGATTCCCATGCACACGACGGCCACACCCATGGCAGCAAGCCAGAGTGGCAGCCCACACACCTTCCTCGCCCTCCACCTGCCTTCACTCTGGTCCTCGAACCTCTTAGGGTATGGGTGCTGGGTGGCTCTGTAGACGCTGACGGGCAGTCCCCCAAAGTCATCGTGTATGGCCTTGAACAGGCGGATCACCAGGCCGGCCCACAGCCTGTCGCTTCCCGCAAAGTGCCAGGCACTGAAGCGTACAAATATCCACCTCACCCTCTTCCGACTCCGGTCCGTCTCCATGCTCCACACTGGGCGTAAGAAGACCATGGAGAGCAAGATGACCAGGGAGAGCAGGAAGGATCAGGGCCTGTCCTCTTTGTATTTCTGTTCCCTCCATTCTGCTTCTCTGTTCATGTAAACTGAGACATAGAACCATGAGGAACACGTAGCTTACAATTCTTATGGCCACATATGCAGAGACTGATACTTCATATTTTGTTGTTGCAAGCATGCTAATAAACTGTGCCTGGTCAATCAAAATGAACTGATGATCAAATCATAAACCTTATAAGCGTATTTTAATACATTTCAATTTTCAGATGCAAGATGAGCAAAAATTTGAGACTTCATCCCATTTTCCTTTTGATAGAATAATACGGCAATTCAGGCTGCTTCAGTTCCTTGCTTGTGTTTTTCAAACCTGCTAAAACTGGACATTTATTGCAAATCCAGTTATGAAACACTGCTGTCACACTTCACCAAATGATAAGTTATAGTAAATACTAATATCTATTAGTATATTCAGCCAAGCCTAATATTTAGACTGGATCATAGGCTGTATCTTTAAATGTGGAACTCACTTTTAATTTTCTTTAGCAGTGTCTCAATGCGGTTTTGACATTAACAGTACAAACCAACAGTGGTGGGTGGAGCAATTTTTATCAGTGCTCTGGACAGGGCGTATGCATAGATATTTTCACAGGCACCTCCTAAAACAGAAGAAGAGGAAACAATCCCTGAAACATTACCAATGAATTCCTAAAAGGTTGTGAATTTCTGAGTGGAATTGATTGAGGGACATACCACTTCTGGTTGTAAATTTTCTTTCTTACCATTTCCCTCCATTTTCACAATTTTTCCAGAGAGTGCTTGAATTTATGGAGTTTCACGTTGTGCTTCCTAAATGCTGCATGTCAAGAGGGGAAAGACCATTACCCTAAGGAGGTTAACAACCGTAGATTACTTCAGTTTCTTTTGATCGGCCACGGCATATTAAATCTATGTAAGGCGATAATCCAGAAGGACTGAATTTATGGTGCAGTGTGTAGATAATGTACAGTGACATTTTCACGCCAATGATTTTATAGTGCTGCCATTTGGCATGACAATGCAGGTACGAACAGGTTCCTTACACTTGTACAAAGCTAGATCAATCACTCGCAAATTGCCAGGCTTTTATGATTGCTCCTATAACAATGAAATGTATCATAAAAATACAAATACTGTAAATAATAAAACACAATAATGTATAGTTAAACCACCCCCATTTATTTGAGGTAATCCTCAATATTTGCATTCTGTTGTGAGTATTTCTCTGCATGCACATATTACTGCTTAACATGGAATACTTTTGCAGAAGGGTCTGAAATAAAAAAAGGGAAAAAAAGACCAATAAACTGATCTTTGTCTGGCCTCTACCTTGTGACCAAGCCAACATGGTAGAACCTTAACGTAACGTTCCTGTTAGAATGGTTCACAATATTAAGCAGGCACACAAGCTAATCTACCACAGAAAGGTGTCAGTTCTACTAAGATGAGTGTATTTTTTTATTTTATTTTATTGCTTTTTTATTAATTTTTAATCAATTTCTTTTAAATAAATTTTTTTAAAATCAATTTGTATGCCTTTCATCTACCTGGTTGTCTATGAGGGTGTGTGTGCATGAAATTGCTACATTTTCACATTGTATGCATTTTGCATTTTTGGTGAAGTGGGGTGTTTTGGCTACAAATGTTATGGGCTAGGATAGGACACTAGAAAACAAAGCAAAACAATTTAAGATTAATTGTTATATGTTTGTGAATGTGTATGCTTGTGTTCAAGAATGTTGCCGTGCTTCCAACAAAGCAGGCTCGATAGCTGACTGATTGCTGCAGCCTGCTAATGGCTAGCAAAGGTTGTACCACTTTCACCAAGATAGGCTAAAGCCAACCCCACTTGCCACTGCCTACATTTGCTGTAATAGAGGCTCCAAGTCTGTGAGGTGTGGTGTGATCTCACGAGACACAAGCATCCAGAAAGAACTGGGAAGTGGCAACATGGAAATGTGAGCAATGGTATTTATAGATGGGACTCAGAGGAGGGGCCTTGGTTGTGTCTAGCCTATCTCACAGCAGCTTTAAGATCACGTTCCATTCAGCACTGCACAGATTCACCTGAAATATGCAATGTGTTTCTCTGACCATGGAAAGTAGTCGGACAGCAGTCATATCCAAAAAAAAAAAAAACAATATCTGTATCAGATAGTTGGATATTCATACTATTCAGCTCACCCCTAATTATGATTTTTTCATTGTGATTGAAATTATGAAATTGAACTGGTTTAAGCCCAGAAATGTAACCATGTAGGGTGCTCAAATGTTAAAGCTGTGAATGTATACACAATACAGGGCCATTGTCTGCTGTCTTAGATTATCTCCAGTCAGTGCTTTGTTAGGTATCAGAGTAATTCTGTGCTATACTTGCTTCCATTACGCTCCTATCAGTCATCTGCTACAGTATCAGTCATTCTGTGCTATATTCACTGCTCACAAATATTTGTAGTTCAGAACCTATAGCTTATGAGAAGGGCACTTACTCGGAAAGCGTAAATCCTGACATTTTACATGCAAATTATTTAATCACTGCATACAAAATCTTTTAAAATAATCATTATTATTACCTGCATCACAGAAGCCTATTGAGTAATGTATTTTATATTTTTTTATTCATTCTTGCACACGTAAAAGTCATCGTTTTATCCAAAGTATTTTTGGAGACTAAGGATAACTACAGATGGCTCAACAGACATCTCAATGTCATGGACTGAACTGAATTGAATTTTGTTATTTATTTTTTACAGCACAGAAAACCAATGAAAACACTACAAATACAATTCAGCAGTTATAATAGATTCGCACAATTTGAGAAGTCTTTGCTAACCAGTGCCTTCTTATCCAGAGCGACTTACACAACTTTTACATAGCATTTTAAAAACTTTTTTTTTTTTTTTTTATACATTGTATCCATTTATACAGCTACAGATATATACTGAAGCAATTTCGGTTAAGTACCTTACTCAAGGGTACAACTGCAGTGTCCCACCCAGGAATCGAACCTGCGACCTTTCGGTTACAAGCCCAGTTCCTTACCCACTGTGCTACACTCCATCCTTAAACGTCCTGAAAACGTACTGGTGCTAGCCTGTGACCTTCACCAAGGAAATATTTCTTCTGTTGTCATTGTTAAGTCCTTCATTCTTAGGTCTTCACTGGGCTGTTATACTCTATCGAAACAGATTTCAACATTTACACACCAACCTTTGCCACAGAGTAAATTAGCTTTCTAACACTTTGCTAGGATTTCGCCAAAGGGCAGTGTTACTGATCTATAATTATGCCTAGTTAAACTAAATAATGATAAGTGTCATGTATCCTCCATTAGCCAGGGTGTGCTATATTGCTTACAAGCTTGCATGGTATTATTTTGTTCAGCTGCACATAATTTAGTTTGAGTGACGTATCTTGCCCAAAGACACAAATTCATTCCCCTCCTGTCAGTTAATACTCCAGTCCTCCTGGCTGTTAATTACTCTACCACCTCAATATTAGCAACCCATAATGAGATATTTTTCTATGATACGATTCATGGAGAGAGACTTACCGCCTATGCAGCCACAAGAGACTTACCACTTGGGCGGAAGTGTAGTGTAATGGGTAAAGGAACAGTCCTGCAACCGAAAGGTCACAGGTTCGATTCCTGGGTAGAACACTGCTGTTGTACCATTGAGCAAGGTACTTAACCTGCATTGCTCCAGCATATGACCAGCTGTAAAATGGATGCTATGTAGAAGTTGTGTAAGTCGCTTTGGATAACAGCTTCTGCTAAATGCCTGTAACGTAATGCAGCCGTTCCTCAGTCTCCTTAAGTTATGAGCTGTCGTTTGTAGCAACCAATAACATGGCCTGCGTTTGAGAGACTTTCACAATTTTGTATCTACTTAAAACTTGATCAGATAAGATCTAACTGTAATCAACATTATTTTTGTGGCTTTGTGACTGGAGGAAATTTGGCTGGTTTTACTCGAGGACACACACAATTTCATTTTGGGCCTGATTTCACTCAATACCAGTTTGCTAAATATATGCAGGTTCTGTTGTAAAATATTTCTGGGATTTATTTTTTAATGTATTTAATTTCAAGAATACGGGGTGAAGTGTTTATGTTCATTTTAATCAATACCAAACAGCTGCCAAAAATGCCATTCGGTCTTTACGGGTGACCCCTGACGCACTTAACTAGGGATTTTGGATTATTCAATTCCAAACATTATTTCATCTGTTGCACACATTATTAATACCCATTCCTCAACCATACAAATCTGGGATGCAGCTTATCAAATATCTGAATAATTGTATATCAGATATCTTTATATACAATTATATGTATATGGTACTGTACATCAAATTCAGTTCAGATGCCACTTCTACTAGCATTATAGCATTGTTGCAGTAGTTACCTACTATGAGTATACAATTAACACTGCTGTTGCTAAAATAATACATATATGAATGTAATTTGTAACTTTTATATACCATGCATGGAACTAGATATCATTACAGCACTGCAAAACTGGTACTGCTATGTTGATCGTATTTCACTTATTTACTATGTATTTTTACCCATATGGATCTGGTGCAATACCTCTTTTGGTTTTTGACTTTGTAGAATAGTTATATTGTGTGCATTTTTTTTCCGTGTTTAATTAACCCCTCTCCCTTTTTGTGTTATCACGCCCTTTTTAATGTGCGAAACAAGTAAACAGTTGATGACAAAAAAGGCACAAAAATGTATTTTAGGGCTCAAACAGATGACTGTTTTCATGTTGAGGCAGCATTACTCATTTGTGTAGTGCATTCCCTCTCCTCTGTGCTAACACACTTCTCTGGCTGCAGAAGAAAAGCCATTACTGTTAAATCAAACCAGCCGGGACCCGTATTTAAATGCCTTTGTCTGCACTTTTGGGGCTAAAAGGAGCGGTGAAAAAGACTCCTCGCGATGGATGAGAAGGCGGAACAAAGAGCTCTAATGAGCCGCTCCGCTCTCCTCTTCTACCCCAAATACCCAAGAGGAGATCCGCACTGGAAATTACACTGCGACACCCAGCTCTGATTAAAAAAATTAATAAATAAAGTCTGAAAATTGCCTTCAAAGAGGGTGCGCATGTAAGTCAATGGTCCATATCTGCCAACACTGGGATGAATGGAAGATTATCAGTAGGAAACAGAAGACGTTCTTCTCGCTATGCCCAGAGCGGGACACAGAGTTCAGCGCTAATGGCTTTCTACAGTCACAAAGGCAGCCTGAGCTAATGGTTTCCTCCAGAGACCGTCCGAATCAATCGCTTCACAGAAGTGCAGGCAGAACCTTGGCCCTCGGACCCGTTCACAGGAGCCAGCACTTTGAAACAGGATGTTAAAGGAGCTTCCGCATTGTCATTATGTGGAGGTTTAGCAGTTCCTACTGCTCATTGATAGACGCTGTGCAAGAACAGTGATGCAGCAGTTGTTGCACTTACATTTACTTTGTTTTAATCAAAAGCAACAACAGTCTGAAAAGGACGCAAGACTGTTCTGTCCAGAGCTGCATTGTGTGTATGCGGTAATAAGAAGTTTGAAAAAAAAATCCCTCTGCGATTAATTAGTTAATTTGAGAAAAGAAAAATTACATCTTTTTGATACTGATGTGATATCAGATTATTCAGTCCGCTCTCTTATTAAAAAGATCATGTGCTCAAAAACCACATGACAACCAAACATGTGAAGAGTACATGTGATGTTTAAAAATAACCCCACTTATAAGATGAGTGTAAAAAGGTTACCTATGCCATTTCAAGTCACGTTTTGCTTTCTGAATATTTCAATTCAGACGTGAAATTATTTTAATTTCACAAGAACTGTAGGGTTATGGATTTATTTACTTTTTTAATGAGTATTAAATGTATTTTCCAAGAACTATTCTGTAAAAAAAGGGCGGCACGGTGGTGCAGTGGGCAGCACTGTCACCTCACAGCGAGAAGGTTGTGCGTTCGAATCTCAGCTTGGGGCCTTTCTGTGTGAAGTTTGCATGTTCCCCGTGTCCACGTGGATTGCCTCCAGATACTCCGGTTTCCTCCCACAGTCCAAAGACATGCAGTTAGGCCGATTGGAGACCCTAAATTGCCCATAGGTATGAATATGTGAGTGAATGGTGTGTGTGCCCTGCGATAGATTGGCGGCCTGTCCAGGGTGTATATCTGCCTTTCGCCCAATGCATGCTGGGATAGGCTCCATCACCCCCCCGAGACCCTGCTCAGGATAAGTGGCTATAGATGATGAATGGATGGATGGATATTCTTTAAAAAATCACATACTACTGAATGTGTGTTTGTATGCACCATGTTCATGTTGATGGTTCTGTAGTCCACATTGCACGCACATTGAATATTGATTGAATGGTAGTGCTCACGGTTGATATATGCATCCTCATGTGCATGGGGTGCTTGAATCCTCAGAAGTGCCATCTATGGCAGCACATACACGGGGTAATCCAGCAAAGACAGAGAACCTGGCAGCAAATTCATTCTGCTGGGCATAATCTGAAAACCTGACAAATGTTTGTCCCCTCCTGCAGAGCTCTTGCATGCCTATGAATAATTCTACATACAGTAAACATATGTATATATAAAACGACAGCCAGAATAGACTGGAGAAAAAAAAGCACCAGGCAATACCGTGTGATTTCTCATGCTTTGTGGGTGAAGATCCTGATCCAAGAGTGTTGCTATGCCTAATATTCCTTCTCTGTCAGAACAGTAACTTCTGCTCTGTCAGCCCTTCCACAGGGCTTAGTCTGTTCCTATAAATCCTCTTGGACACGTTCCTCTTCACTTACCTTCTCAGTGTACATAATTTCTGCTAGAATTGACATAGAAATGTTGAGTGGCCTAGCTGAGGGAACTCCAAATGTAGGTTAAGTTTTTATTTAAAATTTTAATTTCTTTTTGTTTTGTTTGTTTTTTTTGTTTTTTTTTTGTAACTGTCAAAAACTAAAGTGATAAAATGTAATTTGCCCTTAAAACTTATTTTTACTGTGGACTTTCCACTTAAGTATTATCATGAGAGGCGGAGGTGGAGGGGGGCACAGAGGGGGCCTTGCAGGTGGGCCCAGACAGTGAGTGGCCTAAAAGTGAGGGTTTTTCCTGGCTCAAAATCAGGCAGATGTTGTATCGCAACCAAAATATCTGCACCTGTTGTGTGTGCGCTGTACAGGTACTGTGTCTTCCTCTGGCCTATGCACATCAGTGCAGCTAAAAAAAATATTCTAACCATGATTAATAAGGACAATAATAAAACATCTAAACTTTTTTTTAAATCAACGAACACAACTTTATCAGAATACAACAACAGGTACAACAGTGAAGTCCTTCAGGTGGGGATCTGGGGCCTATTTATACAGTTCACATCCTGGCTTTGGATATGTCAGTCTCCTGTATCTAATTTTTTATAAAAATCTCTTTTGGCAGTCCTCACAGTTCCAGGACTCCTGATCTCAGCCATCAATTGCCACTTTCAGTGTAGATCCAGATGGGGCTACGGTGTACCATAAATCGGCCACATTCTGTGACTGTCTCGCATTTCAGTGCTATTAAAGGCATACTCTGCATTTTTACCTTGAAGATATTATAAAATAACCATGCTAAAGCATATCTACGATGCACAGGCAATCTCTCTTTTTACGCACTTTTGCCAAATTCATGCATTTTTACCTGCATTTGTTATTGTAAAATGTTTTTGAGATGTTTCTGGGCGTGGCACTCTTTTCTGGGTGGGGCGGGGTGGGTGTGGCTACAGAGCCGGTGGTTTGGGATCAGCCTTCAGTGGAGTGTTTGTTGCTATAGCTAGCCATGGCAATGGCGCATATGCGGCAAAGCAAAAGGACATGCCAATAGGGCTCATTCAAGAGCAAGAGTCAACCTTGGGATTGTTTTTCCTCGGTGGCGTCGGCTGAAGATCGTCATAGCGATGAAAAGTGAGGCGGAGTTGGCTTGTTTTCTGTTGGACTTGTAAGTAATTTTACCCAATGTTAGATTTTGCCCCGCTCTCTCCTGTATACGTTACTTTATGAACGCTGCTAAAGTATTACATGTTTGGAATAAATATTAAAGGTGCAGTATTTAGATTTGGAGAAACAAACATTTTGGAGAAAAAACAAAATATTCTACCACCTTCCCTCAGCTCTCCCTCCCTCCAAATACATGCATGGGCATTGCCTGACATCTGGTTTATTGGTCAAACAAACATTACTAAAGACATCTGGAACTGGAAATCGTGAATTCCTCTTTGTTGCTGCAGATAAGCTACAAGGTAACACCTACAGTACAGCATAGCTATAATATAAACAGTAGGCTAACGTTAATATATCAGCTAACTGACATTTGCTAACTATGTCAGAAGCTCAGCTACACAGATGGAGGCAATAACAAATTCCAACAGAAATTGAACAAGTAAAATTATTACCTGTCCAATAGAAATATAGCAAGCTTGCCACCACTTTTGCAGCCCTTCAAATTCTCACAGTTCTTGTCATCACTGAAAAGCCAAACCGATGTTCACGCTTGTCTCTTGCTAGATTCAATTTATTTTTTGTCAAAATCTTTCTTCTTCAGTTTTTATGTTCTTGCTTTTATTCTTCAGTATAAGCCATTGTGGGAAAAGGCGAAAATAGTCATTTTGGCAGATTTTTCTCTGCAATTCTTGTTGTAGTAACGTCTCAACCAATTGTTTTCTACTAGCTAGCTATCAATATCTCTGCAGCATCAAAGTGTTTTATTGACAAAATTATCTGTATTGCCAAAACAAGGCAAGGAACATGTGAAACAGATAAAAAAAAGGGGTAACAACAGAACACTGATTGTGTATATACATTTACACATACTCATATACACACAGTGCTGCTGCTCTGCCCTTACCTGTGTAGCTCCGCCCCCCCTTCTCCGGCAGCGCTGGGAATGTGCAACATGATTGACAGGCAGGTAGGAAAGCCTCCTTACAGAATGCTGTCCTGATTGGTTGTTAACATTTAGGCATGGTGGAATTTGGAGTGGCTGATTTCAGAGGCTGGGGCAGTCAGAGAGACCAGATGTCTTCTAAAAGCTTTTCATTTATTGATATCTGTCGGGTTGTGAAGGACTTTTAACCAAATGTGTACAAAAGTGGTCTAAAACAAACTTGCATATTTCAACTTCAAGTGCATCATTCATTTTTATTTGCAAGCAACCGGACTGGTAGATCACTGCATGAATAAAGTCATTTGCATTCAAATTATATTACATGCCAACATCTAATAATACAAGCCTCTGTTATGACATAAACCAGTGGATCACTATTCATAGGCTATATTGACAAAAGGAAAGAAAAAAAAACGTGCCAGCATTTAACAATGTGTATTCACATTCATACCTTATGGAGGTAATGCCTGCTTCTGATTACTTGGATTCATAGAGGCATACATTTTGATAATGGGAACCCAAACAGTTTATTACATTCAAGTTCACTCAGAGGACTGAGAGTATCACCCGATGGAATTTGCAATGCCACTGTAAGTACTCCATACATAATTTCTATTCAAATTGCTGAGATTTGTTTTAGGTTGTTCGCATGGCTACAGGACCATATTATTGAAGCAAGACCATTGTGAGACTACCCGGCTCCTCAACAACAAGATTCTTCATTCAGGGCAGACCTCTCATTCAGGGCAGAGCTCAACTGTTTTTTGCGGGAATGCTGTTTTCTTGAGCGTCTTGGCCTCGCAGGTCACCTTGTCTTTAAAACCAATGTTCCATTTCTCCAGAAACGTTGAGGCTGTCTCTGCTCAAAACACCCATGAGAAATCTTACAGGATTTAATGAATAGATAAGGGTTAGATAATCATGACATCCACCTAATGTAGATTAAACATATTCCCCTTTTTCAAAAAGACAAAGTGAGTGACAGATAGATAAAAAAAATTGAAAACGGCACCTGCCTTATACGGCCTTCCCCACTTTCATGCCTGGCCACTCAGGGACAAAATTAGGAATACCAAGCTTGATTACAATGTTAACCAACCAACACATCTACACACATTGCCACGTACAGAGCACTAACGGTGGGGATAACAAGGCAGATATAATGAACAAGCTTTGAGCAAATCTGCCATCTGCTACCTGCCAATTTAGGAGTCCAAGCAGGGAGGACATTTCTGCAGCACCTCATTCGACCGCTGTGAGTCATGGATCATCTGTTGACAATAACGGAAAGGTCTCCCTCATCTTCTGGAAGACCATGTCATGGTCAGTTGTGTGGTGGCGAAGAGATAGGGCCTCCATGCAATCACCTCCCTCTCGCTGGACATTTCGATGATGTGGCACCTCCTCTCAGCTCCACTCTGTCAGGTGGGTTTGGACTTACAGCGCACCGTCTTGACACATCACTGGGCTGGAGATAACCTTTGCTGCTCTGGAGGTCATAGAAACTTTCCTGAGAAGGAAGAGCGTACAATTCATTTGGAATATAGACAATATCATGTTTTGGATCAATTTGGTGCATTTTTTGACTGCTGGTATGTAGAGATGAAATAATTTAAGAATAAAATGTCACAGCACGGCTACAATTTTAGCTTATATGCAAACTCACAAAACACTTTTTCGAATGTGGGTCCTTCGAAGCTCAGAATAATGTCACAACCCCAAGGACATAGAATTACTTTGTTGCTTTAGTTACAGCTCTCTTTCGAAGGATTCTTGCCTCAATTTATAAATTGTAAAAGCATACACTGTTAACGAACAGCAAGTATCTCACCCTTACAGTTCTTGCATGTGAGCAACCATAATGTTCACTACTCCGTCTCTTTGATACTCTTTGCTGCCTTGGTAAGAATTCACGCCACAGTCTAAATGACAGACACTGAGAAAAAAAAAAGCCAAACAAAATGACACTGATGGATATTGTGCTCTAAAACTTAACTTTAATTAGAAAAAAATATAATGTTACATAGAAAACCTATTGTACCAATGAGTGCTCAGGTTCTGACCAAAAGAGCTATCTGAATGTATTAACTACTTCATCCTCCTAAATTTCTCCTCATCCTCCTAAATTTCTCACTCGCAGAGGTCAATTTTCGATAAGATTTAGGGGTACCAAATTATGGAATGGCTTTTCCCACCTGGCAAAAAACTGTTCCTCTATAAAATGTTACAAAAGATTCTTAAAAGACCAGTTAACTGCTGTTTTGTAACTGCTATTTTCCCTATGTATTGTTGTCCATGTATCCATGTTTTATTTCTTTCACTCATAGTGAATGTGTCATTACTATTGCTCAGTAGTCAATACGTGTATAAATCAATATCCCCCTCACAGGCACGCGCACACGCTCATATACGCATGCGCGCACCCACACACACACGCGCACACACGCAGGCACAAATACACACACGCGCACATACGTACGCACTTACATACACACATTTACGCACACACACGCACACACACACTCATACACAGCACACACTCACATTTTCTGCTTTTATTTTGATATTACTGCTATTATTGTTGCTGTTATTTATATTTTGTTACTATTAGTTTGCCATCACTTTTATGTAGTTATATTATTTTCTGTATGTGAAGTTTATATTCTTTATAACATTGTGAATATTTAACATTATTTAGGTGGAGGCTTCAAATAAGCCCACTGGGTTTTCTGCCTCTCCCTGCACTGTATATTATTTGTTATCTTTGTCATTTTTGTGTATTTTTTTGAAATTGTGCAATAATAATAAAACTAAACTAAAACTAACCATCAGGACACAGAAATCATCCGGCAGAAATAGCAGAAAGGAAAATATAAATATACTTACATTTCGTGCATGGGTACTGTCCATGACAGGATCAGTTTTTTGACATACAGCTCCACTTCTCACTGTCTAGGCCACTCGAGGTCGAGACTGACAATGAGTCTGCTTTGGAAAGGCACCCCACCAGCAGGCTGCACCACAGGAGGGTCTGAAAACATTAACGGTGACATTGGGTAGAGGGCAGATGCCGAAAAATAACAGCAACAGCAAAAAAGCATATTTTTGACTGTCAAGAATGAAAAAATAAAGAAGGTGAAAGACGCAGTGACATAACCGTAGCTTGTATTGCATTATGAACATCAAAAATATACTTCATACTACAACCCTGCCAACCACGAGGTATGGCGTCCAAAGCTCTGGGAGATTTGAGTAAGGCGGCCAGGATCATGGATGATTCCACCAGGACATCATAAAATACTGGTTACACTACACTGTTGAGAGCCAAAATACACAAGAAAATGAAACAAAATATTATACTTATATTATACTTTTACGAGCATCACAGTGGTTGGCACACGTTAGCATGATGGGCAATCACTCAAATTTGGAATCAAAACAGAAACCTCGCTAATTAAATGTTTTTAGACCCATACATGTCTACAAGTGCAATTTGAAAAGCTGCTACATTTGAAAGCAGCGATTCATTTCCAAATCTTTTAATTGAATAGGAATTATACTTTAAGGGGCCAAATACACAGAAATTTGTCTTACAGCCAAAGTGCTCCAATCAATATACAAACAACAACAATGCATAAAACAGACCATCCACTTCAGTACAAGCATAAAGTTGTATTGCTCAGCTGGCTAATATAACTCAAAAACTTTTAAAATTAATTTAAAACATCACACCCTGCATGCCTGCATGCACCCATCTACAATTTAAAACAGGGTGACTACACCCTAAGCTTAAGAACTTTACAACAACTTTCCAAAAACGATACAAAAAAATAAATAAATAAATAAATAAAAATTGTCCAGTGTCCACAGTGAGTCCAATGCACAGATACAGGCACTAGGTGCTGAGGGTCTGGAAGACCAAAAGGGCAGGGATCCTGCAATTTAGCGGGGAGGGGAAAAATACACTGATCCAACAGAGTGTAGTGAGCACTAATGAACAGACTAGGCTATTATTGCTGTCTTACCAACACATCCCGAGACATGTGACCAAGCACTACCGCCAACGAGAACCAAAACTTCATAACATGCAGTCAACAAAGTAGGCTATTGCCATTACACTCATGAATGAAGCTCAAAAAGGGATTCTAATTACAACAAGGAACACTTATCTAGATTGTCAAGTGAACTGATGTTGTTTTCAGGGGTGCTGACAATAGGTGATAGTTTGGTTTGCATAATCAGGGAAAATACAGTAAGACAACTGTCAGATATGGTTTTCTTACATGATATCTTGCAGTGAGGAAGTATTATGTTTATCAACACCTAGCTTGCATTTTTACTTTTATAATGAACCACAATCCACAAACAGCAAACCAACTGGTCTAATTTTAAATGCTCTCAAGTGCTAAGAAGCCTTTTACACTGACAAAGCGCTTGGACAAACCAGGTGTTACACATTACATGCTACTGAATATCATTATGGTCATAAAGGACAGAATAATATTTTGGGCGATATGGTGTAAAAGCTTTATCACCCTACAGACTAGTCTGAGGATGAAATCGGTCTTAATGTGCCTCATTGGAATGAAAAGACTGTAACCAGTGGAAATCAAAGGCTGACTTGTTGCAGTTCCTATCATGCCACTCTCACTGAGTCGGCTGTTAAAAATAATCAGTCTCCTTCCAACACATCAGAGTGCTCTCATGCTGGTGTTCGATTGGTTTTTGAGCCTAAATGTTTTTTCCATATATGGAGTCTAACAGGCTTCACTTTGCTAATCAGTGGCCTCATGAATGACAAGCCCCCTACTAGATTATCAACGGAACACCAAGGACAGGCCCTGCCTATTGTTTATGTTCCCATCTCTTACTGCCATTACAGTAATCAGCTTGAAAAAATATTTGTGTCTATTCCAGTCATTACGGCTAAACGTGAGTATGCAAATGAGAGAATGTGAGAGTGAGGGCATGAGTTCTTAACTTAGTGTATGGTATGCACTACAAAGAACGAACAAAAAAAATTTCAGTACAGAAAACTGGCTGTCTTGGCCCATATTTGTACTGTTCCCTGTACATAATTAAAATGAGTCAATATTGAATTTAGGTGACAAGCTCTTATTTTCTTTCATGCGCCGTAGCCTTTGGAGACAAAGCAGGTAGATAAACTGAAGTAAATTATATCCTGTCCACAAATATTGCTTTTCCTGTCCCTGTGTGCACCAGTCACTTTTCAGAGATGAATTTGATTCATTTTGCTTGAGATGTACCATGACCGACCACATCTACTTATTTTGGAAGTCAGCATTCGATCTCAAAGAAGTACCTAGCTCTAGCTAGCTACAGTAACACAATGGCTGATAAAGTGCATGACCTGATGCTTCTTGACTGTGATGTTAGCAAAGCTAGCTGCTAATTAGCTAAGTTAAGACAGCAATGTTTTATTCTGCTGTTTGCAATAGCTCAGAGTAACTTGAGTAAACAATTGACTTTTGAGTGAGTTATTGTGGAATCAAGTGAAAGAACAGGTGCTGGGCGCTGCAGATTTTGGCTACAAAATCTGTACTGTGAACACATCAACAACATGCTTCCGCCATCCCAGTCCATAAAATAAGGAACACAAAAGAAATGAAAAGTGGGCCAAAACACCTCCACAATCCATCAATGGCACGCTTGCAAGGCATTGCAGCACAATGGAAAATCCCACAACCTGTATGAGACTCGATGCATACGCACACGTGTCTAAGCAGAACGGAGAAACCGGGAGCCAACCACCCTTCCCAACAGCCACCACTGATCAACTTCTTCATAGGATGTGAGGTCACCTAGGAAGAGTGTAGGTTGACAAGATAAATATACTGTTTATGATCTGTTCCTGAGCAGTTCCTCACAAGGTTTATCCCCAATAAAATAAAATAAAATAAAAAATACTGAGACAAATTCGGAATTCAATGAAAGAACCAGAGCCGGGGTAGCTGAATGCATCTTATGCCAGAATGAAAAATGTAAGAAAGTGGTGACTAAAATAAAATGTACAACTGTGTCCCCTCGCACTCCCCCTATGCTGTTATATCACCAACTTTAATAATGTCTCAGATCTAGTGCACTAGGTGTATTTTACCTCCTATCAGGCTTGCATTTCAGAAATTGGTTGAATCAGGAGAAACCAGATGTGGTGAATTTTGTGAAGTAGTGTGAGAAGTTCTTGTTACTGGGGTCTGTTTCAAATACAGAGCTTGTGGTATATCCATATTTATGGATTTTGATTAGTCAAACGAGGAGCTGTTTGAAGGCAGAGACGGTGGAGATGTAGAATCTCATTTAAATGTGAGTTTAAAAAAAAAAACTTTTCTCTGTGCTTTTCCTGCCAAATGAGCATTTAACTGCCAGAAGTAGGAAAACTGCTGTGGTGAAACCCCCAAACCAGTGCTTCAGAGGCTACGAGCAATTCCAGAGTGATAGAGATATGCTCTGAGGTGCATTATAATCTTCTGAGCACGAGTTAAAGCAATAACTTTGACTGTAGGGTCAGCCAAAAGCATTGCATGCGTATGATTGCTCTTAATCAGTTAAACAAAATGTTATAAAAATATTGATTGATATATTTCTTTAGTGAAGTAATATATGCTTGGGAACAGAATGACAAAAATGGATGAGGGCTTTTGGTGTTTTTTTCCAAAATTGTTTTTGTGAGCCAAAATTTTTATTTATTTATTTATTTATTTATTTATGACAATAACAGATTAACAGAGGCACAGTGCCAGTTGTAGCATTCACACAGTGCTAGGGATGGGTATCAAGAATCATTCATTTCTACCTGTTCCTGATTGGTCAGAACCAACATACCAGTAGGTTCTTGGACAAACGGTGCAGTTTCAGTATTTGCACCACATAATTTATTAATTACATCCACTTTAATTCATTCTAGCATAGCTAAAAGTGTTAAGAAAATCATATTGTAAAAAATAAGTCTTTCCATAAAAAGATTCCTTAAAAAACAACAACAAAAAAAAACTGGTCATCTATAATACAATATATCTAGTTGATCCTAATAATGACATTCTAATATGCCATCAAATTAATTGTCTGTTTATGTTCTGTGTGATCCAGTCATATCAGACAGGTTAAAATGTTTGAAAGTGCGGGGCCACTTTTAAAAAGCAGATGAAAATAAAGCAAAATGCACTTTATGCCAAAAAGCTGTTGAGTGTCACGGAGATAATCTAATGAAACACTTACAAATACAACACGCCACAATGTTTGTTTCTTCAAAGTCTGTATGCTAATAATTCTGTGCCCATGGGCTAAGGGAAATAATTTCCCAGTTATTGAAACTAGTCCTTAACTAGTCCTAGTATAATTTCACCAGCATATTCATAGCTCGAACCCAGTGGACTAGTTTGACATTGGCCTCTAATTTGTCTCAAAAATGAGACATCTAAAAATGACACGCTCAAGTCATTACATGGGGCTTCTTGCTTCTTACCCTTCAACTATAAAAATTTAAGGTGGTGCTATTTAATTTTATAAAATGTGGCAGCCACTCTTCAGAAGCTAATGGAGAAGGCCCCAGGAAAGCTAAAGTACATTAGACTGTTACATGCGCATCGATGACATCGTCATCGTCTCAGCTGGACGCCAATGACTCTAGCACGCCATCGGAGCTCCATCCCGCCAACTTGATATTGAACTTGAGGTGTAATTTCTTTAAGCAGCAGCCTTGCACTGTCTGTGGCAGTGGGGTGCAGTGTGATATTGAGAAAACCACTGCATTTGCAGAGCGTCCAACACCCACTGACGGGAGGTCCCCGCAGAGATTTACAGGCCTGGTTTGGTTGGTACCTCAAGTTTATTGTGTGGTTTGCATGCATCGCCATCTCTCTGAACTCAGAAACACTGGTAAACAAAGCAACACATTCACATGAGCATACACAGGAGCAGGAGTAACAAGCAATACTGGTAATATAATACGGTTTACAAATCTAAAACCTATTTAAGGGTGGAAACACAGCAAAAATAAATAAATAAATAATAATAATTAATCTTACTGGAACATTCTCCTTACATGATAAATGTTCATCAAAGCATGACTTCCTAGAACCAGGGGTTTCATATTTGTGGTTGAGCCACAGTAGTATTTATATACATTTTGTTGATTGCCAAATTCTGAGGACGATCATGCACACGTAGAAATAAAAAGAACTGCCAGATTTACAAAAGAAAAAGAAATACAGTATCAAGGGTTTTTGAATGTCCATGCTTGCAATACATGATGTTTTAAAGTTATCGAGAGATTAAATAAAACCAGATACACTCAGGGGAAGACCAAAAGATACAAATGAATTGTAAACAAATCCAATAAATGTGTGCTTGAGTGCATACGGATACCATCCAACACATGTACATTCACTCACATGTACAGACCTTGAATGGCAGCCTGGCTTTGGTTACAGTCAATGAAGGGTCCCCAAATTCTTAACAATTCTGAGTAAGTGTTAGATGTGGAATGTCTTATCTCTACCAAATACAAACAGTAAACCGTATCATTGAGCCATTTCCTAAAGCAAGGAGAGGAAGTTGATTTCCACTCTCTCAAAATAACTCTTTTAGCTGCAACCATTCCAAACACACAGGAAGAGTCTGTTGGGTCTCATATGGAAGCTTAGAGGCACTTTCAGAGCATCCTATTAAAGGAAGGAAGAATAATGGGGGGCTTTAGTCAACTTTAGGGGCACGCTATTCTGGGCTCAGCCTGACCTGGAGCACCACGCCAGTGCCGGGAGAGTCCGAACCCCCGGGGGCACCTGTCTGTGGGGGCACCTGTCTGCGGGGGCGTCCTTGCATGTGGGATAGCTAGGCCCTGTGGGAGGGTTTCAGATCCCTCTGTACCTCAGTCTCAGGTGTGAATCACATTTACACAGAATGTTTGTGTGCCACAGGCGGGTAAAGTTCTAACCAACATGAGATATCAGGTAAGGAATTCAAAACAGGAGGTCACCACGTATCAACCAGTCAAAAGGCCAGTCTGGTGTTTCTCGGGTAAAGGACAATATAAGATCGCAGAAGGAAAAAAGTCTGGAGCACACGGATGCTAAAATAAGCCCTTTAATGATGCTAAATGTGAGTGTTATTTTGCATTCATGTGCTCCAGACTTTTTCCTTCTGCAATGAAGTATTGGGTCTTCAATTGGATGGAAGGTCTCAGTAAATCGCAGTAAAACTGCATTGATGGATATATCTTTTTTATTTCCTCTGGTGGAACCTGCCCAGAATGTGTGATGTGAAAGTATTTAACTGAGGACATGAAAGAGAAAGGCTTGTAGATTAATTTTTAAACGACCTAATAAGACGATGCTTCCTTCCATCCAGACGTTGAAGGAGGATCTACTGGGGCCTGACAAAGGTCCATTGGCACAGGGACGATTATCACTGTAACACGTATCAAAAGCAAAGTAATTTTCCAGCCACAGTCTACTGGCAAGCTCACCTGGTTAAAGCACGGATGGTCCCAGTGGTCTTTTACTGAATCGGGACTGAGCCAGGTCCTACTGGCAGGCAGCCTAGCAGGGCGGCGCATGGTTGGCTATCGCATCACTCAGGAACGGGAGGGGTTCAGCTGGCCAGGACCACGGTGTCTCACGTGCCAGCGGTCCTCACTAGTCGATTAGGTGCCCACAAGTCTACCTGTTGGGCTGCACATTCATTTTATTCCTCCAACTCATGCCTGCATGAGCGGGACTTCAAGTGTATTTAAGTGGAAGTCACAGTTAAAGACAAATGTTCATTGTGTTAGATACCAAAGGAGATGAAAAAAGGTTAGGAGGCAAACATTTGTAAATATCCAGTAAATTCTTTGTTCTGCAAAGGTGAAGTCAGTCAACACAACGAAGTTGAATGTCCAAATTACATATTACTGTATGCCCTACTGCTATGCATATTACTGTACATCATTGATGTTTACATGAAGAACTGAAATTACTAGCAAATCATAATTTGTTACGCCCCGCTAGTTTCCAGAGTTAGTTTATTAGTTCTGAGAGAGCCTGGCCAGAACTCCCTCACACACCTAGGCTTCCTCCACCCACACTACAGTATTAGCTGTTAAAGTTATTAGTTATCATTTGCAATCATAGATCACTCATTACATTAGTACAATATTGATATTGGTTATACAAGTAGAACTTTCTAAAGGAAATCATGTACACATCTAAAATGTAATTCTAGAATGTAATTAATCTATGCAATTTAACTCTTGCAATTACATTTAAAACATTCCACAGTGCTGTAATTGATATGATATCATATGAACCTTTTTGAAGGTTAATATTTGTACATGGCATTTGAGGTTGGTTACATATTGTATATTTTTACCACTATATCTATTGAATCTATATAAGAAATAGACCTTAAAATCACAACTGTTAGCACACCTATTAGTTTAAATAGAAATCCTGAACTGTCTTATGGGTAGCTGATGCTTGTGGTGTGCTGTGCTAGTTTACACAAACCACGCGTGCATATGGAATGGGAATGCCTGGAACAGTCTCCTTTCAGTTTGAAGCTTTCCAGCTGGATGCCTCTGCATACAGCCCAGCTAACTCAGTTGATAAAGCCTCCTAACAGGTGAGCTGAGGCCTTGCAGGATTTGGCTATGACCATGTGATTAGACCACCACAAGATCTTCAAACCCTACATGCCAGCCAGATCCCTCCGTTCTGCTACCTCAGGACGCCTGGCACCTCCCCCTCTTCGCACCTGCACTTCCAGAACACGTCTCCTGTCTGTTCTGGCCCCACGATGGTGGAATGACCTCCCCGTGGAGGTCAGAACAGCTGAGACACTGACCCATTTCAAGCGACGACTGAAGACTCACCTCTTCAGGCTGCACCTCTCCCATCCCTCCTACCCCCCTGTAAATGACTGTAAGCTTAAGGTTGTAACTAGGCAGCTGTTTCGTAGGTGACTTAGGTGCATTAACTCTTAACTACTGCTTGTATTTTTTCCATAGACTGCATTGTTGCCGTTCTCGTTGTGTTAGTGTTAATCAGTTTAACCTTCAGGGTCCAAGTTGAACTATGCGGTTGTTCCCTGCACTTGGACCGGTACTTCTCTCTAGGGTTTTCGTCATACTTGTTCCTGGTTATGGTTATACACTTTGTTATACGTCGCTCTGGATAAGAGCGTCTGCCAAATGCCTGTAATGTAATGTAATGTAATTAGCCGACTATGACATCTGATAGGCCACCGCCTTCTTCCTGTCAAGCACAGGAGCGGGCTTATGTCTGCCAGGTTTCCCTCTTGTACTGCTCAATTATCTTTTCCCACAATGCACCACTGTGAGACATACGTCTCTGGTCCAATAGGCAACAAGGCCCGAATTGTACAGTGTTTGCCTGTGACATGGGAAGTAGTCCCTGGCTTAGCATGTAAGCGCATCGATGGATTGGACACATTTCGCCTCTATGACTCTGGCTCTGAGGAGGCACCACAGACAGCTCCACGATGGGCAGAGACAAACGAGCAGAATAAAGATATAAAACTCCCTGCTCCTCTGACAGACTTCGAGAGAGCCAGCTCAGCACCGAGCATGGCTTTGCATGAGAGGGAAAAACAACAACACAGAAACGGGTGTTCTGTATGAATATTGGCTGTCAGTCACATCACTTCCACAGAACAAGCATGCTGTGTAATCCTCATTAAATGCGCCTGTAACCTGTCTCCCTCATGTAAACGAGTGCCTGAGGACCTGCTGGCCTGTCAGCTCTACCTGCGGCAGGTGGGCGGGACAGGTAGGCGTGGCAGGTAGGCGTGGCAGGTGGGCGGGGCATTTACGCGTGACTCTTCGCAGTCGATGCTGTCAGAGCCCTGATCTCCGCCGCTGCGCCGGACAGATGGGAGAGGAAAAACATTACAGACTCCGAGTCTCATTTAAATGCAAATGCGCATAATAGCCGGTTAGCGGGCACGCAGAGTGACCGTTTGCAGTGTCTCGCTTTCTGGAGGCTCGCTACTCCAAATAATATCTACAGAGACAATGTAATTTGATTTCGAAAACAAAAAATGAAAAAGTGTTGGGAGAGTGAGGATTCCTGAACAAAGTAATTAGTGGAAAAGATGGCGGCATATGACCTTAAGTTCCTACACCATCTCTTTTCTTTTTTTTTCATTACCTGAACCCTCACTTCAGTTAACGGAACTGATTGTTATGAATGGATCCGTAGCGCTTGGTGAATAGAATAGTGGAACTGCCTACTCAAGTATGTAAAGACACCAGACACTGCAGCTTAAGCTTGTGGCACCTCTCTGCATGGAGGAAGTTTCCTTATCGCTCCACCCGCAGCAATGCAATGCCAACAGCTGCAGATACGAACCTCAGCTGAGTTATCGGTTAGATAATCCATAGGAAGCCATTTTGGCTCTGAAATGGGAATGCATTACCTTTCCAGAGAGCGATCTTTGTATTCGCCAAAAAGCCACATCAGCTGAAATTGTATCTTTGAATTGAGTGTGTGTGTTTGCGTGTCTGTGTGTGAGAGAAAGAAAAAGACTATGTGTGTGCATGGTGTGTGTGTAAGAGAGTGTGTGTGTGAGAGAGAGAGACTGCGTGTATGTGTGTTTGTGTGCCTATGTGATTGTGTGTGTACATGCGTGTGTGTTTAAAACAGTGAAGAAATGTAGATATTTTTATGTCTCAAACATGCATAAAGCATTGAAAAACTTAAATACCAAAGAAAAAATTAATAAATCATTTAGGTCATCCTCTCATATAATGTTCCATTAGGCTTAAGTGGAATCTGCTCCACACCGGCTGAGTACCAGTAATACCGTCTGAAGCAGAGCAACAGTGCCCCCTTTCCATGGCACGTCCCTGCAGCAGGCGCAACGCTGCTTGAGGCACAGGAAAACATCTCGAAAGCCTTGGATTTGTGAAATTATGGATTTGGTTGTTCCTGACAATAATCATGCAAGACCGCAGGGAAAGTGTAGCTCCGGCTACAGAGCTAGAAAAGGTTACATTCCAAAAGGCTTTTCATTACATTTTTTTTTTTTTTTAAATCATGTGAATCATAGACTATTGCATTTAATAGGTATTGAACATTGGACTGCATTTATTAGCTTTTGAAGGTTATTTTGAATAACATACACACAGACACACACACACACGCAAACACTATGGCTTCCAGAGATCAAATTGTGGTTTAATGTGCTATGTGCTGTTATTCTCAATACACACAATTACTCCCTCCACTTTTATAATTAAGCTCCCATACTTGCAGTGATTGCTTAACTTGTTCCTAATCTACCAGTTCACATCGTGGAATGCCTTTAGTTCCAAAGGCTGTCAACAAACAAACAACCTTGGAGGGCACATTTGAAAAGAAAATTAAATAAACCAAACATGTAAGAACATAGCCACTAAAAAAAAAATTAATAAGAGTATTACAAAACAATGATTTAATTAAATTATGTAAAATAATGAGTTCGTTACATTATTAAAATTGTATGTCTATGACAATAGCTACATACCACTTTTTTTTTCGCTCCCTCCTTTTCCCTTTCAATCGAACACATGGCACATTCCATTAAGACAAATTGGCTCTCCTGTAGGTAAAATATGACCAAATCAAATCCCAAGATATATCCAAACAAATCTATTTTGTGGACATCCATTACTGGATATAAACAATTTTGAAAACAATTATGAAAATGCAATACTTATTCAAGATACAGGGTATTTTAATATCCTTGTAATACCTATTACAGAATAAAGAAAATATCTTAAAACCAACCATTTCTAGTCCAAAGCACTCCTAATGTGTTGATTTTTGATCGGGTAAATTCTTAATCATAAATGTCAGCTAGTTTTAATAGCAGAAATGGTTCTCGTACATAGCTATTTAACAATTATATAATCTCATTTCTTTTTTTAAATTCTAAATGCACAAACGTATATATACAAAAAATACATACATACATAAATACATATAAAAATAACATCTCAAAAACAACATAACAACTAAACTAAACGTATTTCTTCCTTTGTATTCTTTTTTTTCCCTTTTTTCCCCCCTCCCTCCTTCTCTTATCTCCCCATTCCCCCCTTCTCCTTCCCCTCGGTATACCTTTCCCATTTATATTCATACATTTTTTTATTATTATTTTTATTTATTTATTTTTCCTTTTCATCCCTCTATCATCTTCCCCCTTCTCTACTCTCTCCTCCCCCTGCCATCTCACTCGTCTACCTCTCTTATTCCTCCCTACTCCTCACTTAGTAGCTATTCTTTTTAGTTAAATACCGTTACATGTATATGCATACGTATCACACACATATTCATAGTATGCCTAAAGAAGTAAACAACAAGTAAATACATATTACCAAAATACATAAGATAATAATAGAAGAAAAAATGTATGCCAGGAGGGGGAGAGTAATATAAGGACAGTTTTCCAATACAAAGAGTCATCAGTTTACAATATAGGATAAAAACGGTTTCCATATAATCTCATTGCTAATGATTCTAGCTCAGCTTTCTGAAATTAGACAGGTGCAGACTGCAGGAGGCTAAATCTGCAGTTTTACCTGGGCCGGTTTGGAGATGCAGAATTCAGCTTCACATATGACAGCATTCATTCACGTTCAGACATTTCTTTCAGAGAAGAGAG
>NC_057944.1:4024534-4084576 GCF_018555375.3 Anguilla rostrata
AGCTCTGTGTGATTGCTTTATTCTTTGACTGAGTGACGACTGCCAAGCCTTGTCACCTTTTCCCCTGAGTCTTGAGGACAGCATTGCACATTGACAAGTAGAGAGCATGCCTCCACTTAATGAAAACAAGTGGCCCTTGTGGGTTTCCGTTAACTGACTATTTTAAGCCATAGCACAATGTGGAGGTTTTGACTGATATATATGAGAGCTGGCAGTCACAGTGATGGACAAAGGACTGCTTACCCACGTTTAAGGCTTTGCAGTAAACACAATTTGAAGTCCTTGAAGTCTGTTTTGTTCAAAAAAGTGGGGCGGTATGGAAGAGTTTTCACTTATCAGGAACACTTGAAAAATTGCTACGATTTCTTTTTTTCTTTTTTTAAGTGGACTGAATAAATAACTGAATCAAGTCATTTTTTATTTCCTAGAGTTCGAAAGCCCTTTTGTGAAGAATGAAAGTAATATGTGTATGTCAATATATCTTAAAATATGAAATAAGTAATACATTTTATACAGTGTGATGTATGGCAAACAAAGTCAACCATCAGGTTCGCATCTGCAAAATATGCCTGCCAATGGTCTCATGCATGATGAATAGCTTGACATGAAATAAAATCATATTTCTGATGTTCTGCATAGAGTGAGTAGCATTATGAAAAAAAAGCCTTTTTGTCATGTTCCGGTGTTCCTGTCTGCGTTTCCTGTTGGGGCCCGCCAGATGGCGGAAACTTCTGTTTTGTGTCCTGTTCCCTGTTAATTGTATTATTGGTTGTCTCGTTATCCCATCTTGTTCCCACCTGTGTCTTGTTATCCCTCCTTCTGGTTTGATTGTTTTTTGAGTTCACCGTGTCTTGTTACCCTTGTCTATTTAAGTTCTCTGTTCCCTTGACTCGGGTGCTGGTTCCTGTGTTTGTTCCCGATTTGCGTTTCCTCAGACCCATTGTACCTGTCTGCGTTTTTTACCTGTTTGTGTTTGTTCCTGACCGTATTATACCTGCCTGTTTGTTTGACCTGCCCTTGTCCTCTACCTGCTTGTGTTCTGCCCTGCCCATGTTTGTGAGTTCCTCTTGTTTTCTGTTTTATTTAGATATTTTGAGTGTTTTTGCCCTTCGTGTCCTTTCTGTTCCCTGTTTGCCTTATTTAGATTTTTTGAGTTTGTGTTTTTGCCCTTCGTGTCCTTTTCTGTTCCCTGTTTGTTTGCCTTTCTGTAAGTAAAGTCTTTGTTAATTTTCTCCCTTTTGAGTTTCGTGTTTTTTTCCACTCTGTGCCTGGGTCCCAGCACCCGTACCGTCACAGAAGGAACCAGCCAGTTTGGGACCCAGCAGAGGTTTTTTTTTTTTTTTTTTTTTTTTTTTATAAATGCCATCGGGGTGGTGGGAGCTTGAACCTCCCAGTGCCCGGGGCGGGCGGTTGCGGAGGCGCCGTGGTCGGGCTGCCTCCCGGTTGGCCAGACCTCCAGCTGATCAGCCGGCGGATCCTGACCCTTTTGAGGGGTCTCGGCTTGCGATCTTCCCAGGGTCCGGCCCGCGGGGGTCCCGCCGGTCCCGTCCGGCTGCCCAGCCGGGTTCCCTACAGCTGTGGTCTGTGTTCCTGTCCCCTGCCCAGCCCAGATGGCAGGGCCCTCGGCCTGCTCCACCCCAAGTCCCAGAGGGACCTTCACGGCCTGCTCCGCCCCGAGTGCCGGAGGGACCTTCACGGCCTGCTCCGCCCCGAGTGCCGGAGGGACCTTCACGGCCTGCTCTGCCCCGAGTGCCGGAGGGGCCTTCACGGCCTGCTCTGCCTCGAGTCCCGGAGCGGCCTTCACGGCCTGCTCTGCCTCAAGTCCCGGAGCGGCCTTCACGGCCTGCTCTGCCTCAAGTCCCGGAGCGGCCTTCACGGCCTGCTCTGCCTCAAGTCCCGGAGCGGCCTTCACGGCCTGCTCTGCCTCAAGTCCCGGAGCGGCCTTCACGGCCTGCTCTGCCTCAAGTCCCGGAGGGGCCCCCAGAGCCACCTGGAGCCCCGGAGAGGCTCCCAGATCCGCCTCGAGCCCCGGAGAGGCCCCCAGATCCGCCTCGAGCCCCGGAGAGGCCCCCAGATCCGCCTCGAGCCCCGGAGAGGCCCCCAGAGCCGCCTCGAGCCCCGGAGAGGCCCCCAGAGCCACCTGGAGCCCCGGAGAGGCCCCCAGAGCCGCCTCCAGCCCCGGAGAGGCCCCCAGAGCCGCCTCGAGCCCCGGAAAGGCCCCCAGAGCCACCTGGAGCCCCGGAGAGGCCCCCAGAGCCACCTGGAGCCCCGGAGAGGCCCCCAGAGCCGCCTCCAGCCCCGGAGAGGCCCCCAGAGCCGCCTCCAGCCCCGGAGAGGCCCCAGAGCCGCCTCCAGCCCCGGAGAGCCCCCAGAGCCGCCTCCAGCCCCGGAGAGGCCCCCAGAGCCGCCTCCAGCTCCGGAGAGCCCCCAGAGCCGCCTCCAGCCCCGGAGGCCTCGCCTGCTCTGACCCTTCCGCGGAGGCCGCCTGCTACACCCAAGTTTCGGGCTGTACTTGTGCCTCGAGCCCCGGGGGGCCTCCGGAGCCGCCTCAAGCCCCAGGGGAGCCTCCGCAGCCGCCTCGAGTCCCGGGGGGCCTCCGGAGCGTCCAGAGCTCCGGAGAGGCCTCCAGAGCCGTCCAGAGCCCCGGAGAGGACAACGGTCCCATCTGTTGTCCCGCAGGGGCCGCCGCAGACTGCTCTGGCCGCCCCGCAGGCTAAGCCGCCTGCCTTGCCCCCTAGCGTTCGTGCTCCCCCTGGCGTTCGTGCTCCCCCTGGCGTTCGTGCTCCCCCTGGCGTTCGTGCTCCCCCTAGTGTTCCCGCGCCCCCCAGTGTCCGTTCTTCCCCTAGTGTTCTTGCTCTCCCTAGTGTCCACACCTTGCCCCTGGCGTTCGTGCTCCCCCTGGCGTTCGTGCTCCCCCTGGCGTTCGTGTCCCCCTAGTGTTCTCGCGCCCCCAGTGTCCGTCTTTCCCTAGTGTTCTCGCTCCCCCTAGTGTCCACACCTTGCCCCCTGGCGTTCGTGCTTCCCCTGGAGTTCGTGCTTCCCCTGGCGTTCGTGCTCCCCCTGGCGTTTGTGCTTCCCCTAGTGTTCTCACGCCCCCCAGTGTCCGTTCTTTCCCTAGTGTTCTCGCTCCCCCTATTGTCCACACCTTGCCCCCTGGCATTCGTGCTTCCCCTAGTGTTCTCGCTTCCCCTAGTGTTCGCCCTTCCCCCAGTGATCGTCTCTCCCCCGGTGTCGTCGCTTCCCCCAGTGGTCGCCCCTCCCCCGGTGTCGTCGCTTCCCCCAGTGGTCACCTCTTCCCCGGAGTCTGTCCTCCCCCCAGTGGTCGTCCCTCCCCGTCTCGTCGCTCCCCCCAGTGGTCGTCTCTCCCCCGGTGTCGGTCCTTTCCCCCGTGATCGTCTCTTCCCCGGAGTCCGTCCTCCCCCAGTGGTCGTCCCGCCCCGGTCTCGTCGCTCCCCCTGGTGTCCATTCTCCCTTTGGTGTTCGTCCTCCCAACCGTGTGTCCGTGGTGTTCCCCGCCCCCTGTCTAATTGTCTGCCCGCCTGTTTGTCTGTTGGTCTACCCGTATGTGTGTCAGCCAGTTTGTTGGCCTGTTTGTCTGCCCCCCAAGCCGTCAGCCCATCGGCCAACGTGTTTGCCCGCCTGTCTGCCTGTCTGTCAGTGTGCCAGTCCGCGTGTGTTTTTGTCTTTTTGCCTGTGTGTCAGTCCCTATGTCAGTTGTTGGGCTCCCCCCTCGCCTTCCCTGTCTGCCTGTCCCTTTGTGTGTCCGCCGGTGTCGCTGTGTGCCTCCCCGCCTGCTTGTCCCTGTGTCTGTCCTTGTAGGTCTCCCAATTGTGCCAGTATCTGGCAGTCTGTTTCCCCCTCAGTCTTGTCCAACCCAGTCCAGTGTTGTCGTGCCCCATCTCAGTCCTGTCCTGTATGTCTGCCTTGCCCCTGTCCAAGTCCCCCCTGGTTTCCTGAGTCCCCCCTGGTTTCCTGAGTCCCCCCTAGTTTCCTGAGTCCCCGTGTCGCCCAAGTGCGGGCCCTGAATTTCCCCGTGTCGCCCGGAGTGCGGGCCCTGAATTTCCCCGTGTCGCCCGGAGTGCGGGCCCTGAATTTCCCCGTGTCGCCCGGAGTGCGGGCCCTGAGTTTCCCCCGTGTCGCCCGATGTGCGGGCCCTGAGTTTCCCCCGTGTCGCCCTATGTGCGGGCCCTGAGTTTCCCCCGTGTCGCCCTATGTGCGGGCCCTGAGTTTCCCCCGTGTCGCCCGATGTGCGGGCCCTGAGTTTCCCCCGTGTCGCCCGATGTGCGGGCCCTGAGTTTCCCCCGTGTCGCCCGATGTGCGGGCCCTGAGTTTCCCCCGTGTCGCCCGATGTGCGGGCCCTGAGTTTCCCCCGTGTCGCCCGATGTGCGGGCCCTGAGTTTCCCCCGTGTCGCCCGATGTGCGGGCCCTGAGTTTCCCCCGTGTCGCCCGATGTGCGGGCCCTGAGTTTCCCCCGTGTCGCCCGATGTGCGGGCCCTGAGTTTCCCCCGTGTCGCCCGATGTGCGGGCCCTGAGTTTCCCCGAGTCCTGCCCAGCCCTGAGTCTCCCCGTGTCGCCCGGGTCCTGCCCAGCCCTGAGTTTCCCCGTGTCGCCCGGGTCCTGCCCAGCCCTGAGTCTCCCCGTGTTGCCCGGGTCCTGCCCAGTCCCGAGTCCTGTTCCCCCGTCCGAGTCCTGTTCCCCCGTCCGAGTCCAGTCCCGAGTCTTGCGTCCCGTTCCAGTCCCGAGTCTCGCCCTGTTCCTGTCCAGTCCTGTTTCTGCCCTGAGTCCTGTGTCCAGCCCCGAGTTCCCCTCCAGCCCCGAGTTCCTCTCCAGCCCCGAGTTCCCTTCCTGTCCTGCCCAGTCCAGCCCCGAGTCTTGTCTTGTTCCTGTCCTGCCCAGTCCTGTTCCTGCCCCAGTTCTGTGTCCAGTCCCTGTTCCTGTCTGAGTCCTGTTCCCCCGTCAGAGTCCGGTCCAGAGTCTTGTTCCCGTGTTCTGTCCCTGTTCTTGTCTTGTCCAGTCCTAAGTCCTGTCTCCAGCCCCCACCCTCTGTTGACTCCCTCCCCGGGTCGGCCTCCTGGGACGTCAGGAGCCGTCCCTTAGGGGGGGGGGTACTGTCATGTTCCGGTGTTCCTGTCTGCGTTTTCCCTGTTGGGCCGCCAGATGGCGGCACTTCTGTTTTGTGTCCTGTTCCCCCCTGTTAATTGTATTATTGGTTGTCTCGTTATCCCATCATTGTTCCCACCTGTGTCTTGTTATCCCCTCCTTCTGGTTTGATTGTTTTTTGAGTTCACCTGTGTCTTGTTACCCCTTGTCTATTTAAGTTCTCTGTTCCCTTGACTCGGGTGCTGGTTCCCTGTGTTTGTTCCCGATTTGCGTTTCCTCAGACCCATTGTACCTGTCTGCGTTTTTTACCTGTTTGTGTTTGTTTCCTGACCGTATTATACCTGCCTGTTTTGTTTGACCTGCCCTTGTGCTCTGTTTGACCTGCCCTTGTCCTCTACCTGCTTGTGTTCTGCCCTGCCCATGTTTGTGAGTTCCTCTTGTTTTCTGTTTTATTTAGATATTTTTTGAGTTTGTGTTTTTGCCCTTCGTGTCCTTTCTGTTCCCTGTTTGTTTGCCTTATTTAGATTTTTTGAGTTTGTGTTTTTGCCCTTCGTGTCCTTTTCTGTTCCCTGTTTGTTTGCCTTTCTGTAAGTAAAGTCTTTGTTAATTTTCTCCCTTTTGAGTTTCGTGTTTTTTTCCACTCTGCGCCTGGGTCCCAGCACCCGTACCGTCACACTTTTATTACCGCCAAAATTATCACCGTTTTGCATTCAAATGCAAACAGATAATTACTTAGTGCTGTATTGGTGTGCAAAGAAAAAAAATATTTCGCGATTTAAAATGGAGATAAAAACATGTCTGCTTATTGCAACTCAAAATATTGTGTCTAACGTAGTCAATGTTCAATTGAGCTGCTAAAAGGATCTTTGCACTGCATAGCAGTATGTTAGAAATCACACTGAGACAATCTGTCTGGGTCTTGGAGCTGAAAGTCACAAGCCTTCTACACAAATATTTCATTTAATATATTCATTATAAACTTTTGCACATGCCACATTTGCCGTTTATTTTTTTCCAAACTGTTAAATGATATTATGCCATCATTTCCTACATTGTGCTTCACAGTATACTCTGGCATAAAAAAAAAAAAATAAAAAAAACTGCACAAAAGCAGAGGTAACAGTGGCAATGGAAAACAAACACAAACACAATGTGGAGAGACAAGAAGTAACCTCAGGGGGAAGTGGACTCAACAGAGGGAGCTCCAGCAGTGGGTTCACAGTCACCACGACAGCCAAGTCCGTTAATCAGTTTAGTAGTAAATACCAGGTAATGCTTCAGGGCTGGGGTCAGTGGTGAGCCTTTGTGCAGGATTGTAACTGAATAAGATTTAACTGCCCTCCTCAGTGATCTAGCCACAAAGAGACGAGCTAGAGCTGCCAATCTTGGTTTCCCAGAAGCTGAGGTACAGGCAAAGGAGTGGCGTTTCCCATGCTGGAGTACCATGAAGTGCTATTTTGTACTAATAAGTACCTTTTACAAGCAGAAAAGGTACAAATTATGTGTTGCTGGCTAGGGGTAGAATTTTATGTACCTATAGTGTACCACCTCAGTGACAAGCATTTGTAGTACCTTTAGGAATTTTTTTGTGCTTTTTTTCTCTGAGAGTATAGTTTATCCTCAACTCCAGAAACAAACCTGACTTCCTACTCATCAAACAGTAAAATGACGAACCATTAGGGAAAAAGAAAAAAAAATGCCAGCGCCTGAATGAATCCTTTCTGAACTCAATCTGTTCGACTCTGACTAAGGTTTAGTCCTCTCTACTGCTGATTAGAGAAGTCAGTGTCTTCCTCTTCTATCTTCATTTCTTTCTTCAGGCCCTAATTTATTGTGACTATCAGCCAGCAGAAGAGTAGCGTCTTAGTTTCTATCCTTCCGTTTCCATTTTGTGATCCATCTACCATCTTGCTCCCAGTGGTAGAATGAGTCATAGCCTTCTCTGGTAAGGTGCTGTCATTTGGTGTCTGCTTTCTGTTTTCTTCAAAGACATGCATCTCTCACTGCCCTTTATGTTGCAATACCAGCCAAAGGGAAATATTTCATCTGCGGGGATTTTGCTTGCGTACGCCAGGTAAATTCCCAAATCAAAACACGTTGCAGTGGTAGTACACATTTAAGGACATGGCCTTGTAACTCAGAGGTTGCTGGTTTGATTCCAAGGCACGGCACTGCTGCTGTACTCTTGAGAGAAGTGCTTAACCTGAATCGCCTCAGTTCATATCAAGCTGTAAAAAATGGATGCTATGTAAGCATCACCACAGTGTAAATCACTCTGGATAAGAGCATCTGCTAAATTGAACATGCCTATTGCCCTTTCCCCATGTCAGTGTGTGAGAAGTAGCATACTGTGTGAATTTATCACTACTACATGTCAGCTATGGCATAAATCTTAAGCTTACTTATAGTACTGTAATTGTGTATCTATCTTTCATGGACTGTGTGAGCACAGTACTACAACAAAATGTAGATACAAAAAAGCAAAGTATATTTAAATCACTTGCTAAAGCAGTCTCTTTTCGAGCGTGACTTGTTCCCGTGTTCTCTGGTACCTTTCTGAATTGAGTCTCTTGTGACTGCGGCTGTTGTTTGCTACGTCTAATTTTCAGGCTTCTGCTCCTGCTCCTGCTGACTGCGGTTGTTAGCATTAGACAGCACAGGGTTTGAAGTGAAGTGGCTGAGTTCATAAACATGCAGAGCGAAAACAGAAAGAAAATGCTGTAGCCCGACCATCTCGTTATAACAGAAATGTGTGTGTTTGTATGTGTGTGCAAGCGTGTGTGTGTCATTGATATGATGTAGTCGTGTATGCTTGCATGCAGTGTGTTGCATTGTGTGTGTGTGATGTGTGCAGTGATATCTGTGTGTGTGCTGTGCGTGGTGTGTGTGTGTGTGCTGTGTGTGTTGTGTGTGTGTGTGTGTGTGTGTGTGTATTTGGGTGTTTGTGTATGTGTGTGTGCGCGTGTGTGTGTGGATGTGTGCATGTGTGTGTGTGTATTTGGGTGTGTGTGTGTGTTTGTGTATGTGTGCATGTGTGTGTGTGTATGAATGGTTCTTCAATGAGTCAAGGTGCTGTCACTCTGGCTGGGATACAGGCAGACTCCTTATGCAGCCCAGCTGGGCCATCTCGGGTTGCAGTCTGCAGGTTGCCACGAGGAACCTTGTGAAGAGACTGGCTGTTCTTGTGAAAAGCTGGACACACATGGGTGCAGAGTTCATGTCCCAAAAGCACCACTATCTGAAGGGAGTATTTGGCTGCTTTTTTTACCAGCACACAGCGATGGTCCACCTACTTTATCACAGTCTCTGTTCAAGCAGCCAGTCAGGCTGCAGTCACTGATGGTGCCTCATTGCTATTTTTTACACTTACAGTTTGTCTAAACTTTACCCAGAATGTGTTCAGGGCTTTGGTTCAGTCCCATCCATTTGTCTATTACACTGAGTGCTGAGGGGTATGAATTAGGCTCTTTGTGAGAAAGTTTGATTCTTATGCAATCTGCCCAGTGGTGAGTACATGTTGTCTGAAGTACAGTAGACATATACAGGGCTGTAGCAGTGGTCAAAGATCTGTGCTGTTACATCCTGATGGAGAGCAGGCTGATGTTAGCGTTGATCAGTTTCCTGTCTTTGGAGGCTTTTGCCAAATGCAAATATTTCACTTAAAATGTAGTTTTTCTTTGTGTGATTCATTTTAATTTAGTTTAATTAATTTTCACCATTTGCAATTTTTAATGCCAGGTTATTCTGTTTTGTTGTTATAATTTTACCATTGGCATGTTACAATTGTCCTGGTAGGTTTTTGTTTATTTTTGCCAGGTGGAGCTGGCAGTTCTGGTATTTTTTTTCCAGTGAGAGTATAGGTCACCCTGTGACCCAATATTATGCTGCTAACAGTCTGCAGCAAAACAGTAAATATATATAGTTATCTCCATAATGTTTGGGACAAATGTCTTCACAGGTGTTTGGATTAGCCAGATGCCAAAATAAGATAAATTGTGTCACTGTCCAAGTACTTACAGACTGAACTGTTGGTTGCGGTTAGAAGAGGTGTTTGTGGGCCAGGTGGGAGCAATCTTTCCTCTTGACTCAGTAGCACAGACACTGTGCTATCGGTGGTGCCATCCTTTGGATGAAACATTAAACCGGACTCATGATCCTCCCGTAGTAAGGGTCTGAATCCTAGTGTCCTTTATTTCCCATAAAAACTGCCTCTTTACATCTGGCCATCTAATCCTCCCCTACATCTGACTGGCTACAGTTTCCCTGCTGACCCCGATTCCCCACATCATCCCTGCATATGTGAACTGAGTTCTTAGTTGACCTATTGGGTTAAATAAGCAAAATAAACAAATAGATTAAAACATGTAGAGGCACTTCTCTGGTTAATCAAAATGCTGGGATCTATTATTTAGGAAACGAGTGCAGGTGAGCCTGTTCCCTGAGTGATCAGCCTTTTGCAATTCAGTGAAAGCGAGAAAATGGCAGGATTGTGCCACTTGGGATAAATGGTTCATGACAGGGAAATTGTGAAGTGTGTATCTGGGGATTCTCAGAACTTAGTTATGTTCTTTCTTCACACAGTGAATTGCTTGGGGTTATTACATCGCAGAGTCTTCGGCTGCACTGATATCACTGCTGGGAGGGGCTAAACCTCACTGCTGCAAATTCCTTCAAAATGCATAAGGCTACAGCCATGGATTTCAACCTCTGTTGATCCAGGGACCCCCACCCAGCCTCGATGGCATCCAGGGAAACCCCATCATACGTTAAAAAAGGGTTATCTTAAAAAAAAGGTTATGTATTGTGAAATATTTTCCCAAATCTATACAGTGAGCACCATAATTCATTGAACAGTGACACATTTTATTTTATTTTGGTTCTGTACTCTAGCACTTTGAGTTTGACAGGATACAATGACAATGAGGTTGAAGTGCAGACTGTCAGCTTTAATTTGAGGGTATTTTCATTTTCATTCATTTGAACAAATGTTGCCAAATTGCAAAAGGTATAGCAAAGGTGAGGATACTCTCAATTCCTGTTTGATAAAACTGTATAATTCTCTCACTAGATATTGAAAACTTTTTCAGTTGTCTTAAAAAGTCTCTGCTGAGCTTTTTTTTCAGGATAATTGTGGCGTTGAGCTCCCAATTTAAAGAGGAGATTGTCACACCCAAGATTTTGTAGTTCTCCAACTGCTGAATCTCCTGACGGTTAATGAGCAAGGGTAGATGGACACTGTGAGTCTTACGGAAGTCCACTATTAGTCCCTTGGTTTTGGAAACATTTAACTCTAAGTTGTTGCCTTCACACTAGTACACCAGGGATGACAACTCACTCCTGTTTCGTCATTGTTAGAAATCAAAGAAAATCAGCAAACTTGAACATCTTAACAGACTGGGAGTGAGAGACACAATCATTTGTGTACAGTGAGTAGGGAGAGGGGACAAAACACACCGCTGTGGTGCCCCAGTGCTAATGACCACAGACCTGGAAAACTTGTTGTTGACACTGACCACCTGCTTCCTCCCCGGAAAAAAAAAAAAAAGTCAAAGACTGACACAGAGACTTTAACACCTAGGTAGAGAAGTTTCTCATGCAGCCTAGATGGGAGGATGGTGTTAAAGGCAGAACTGTAATCAATAAACAAGACCCTTGCAAATGTGGCAGGGGCTTCCAGGTGTTGAAAGACAGACAGACCATCATCAACAGACCTATTTGCTCTATATGCAAACCGATAAGGTTCACAGACAACATTGGACAAAGGATTACATACCCAGGCGATTAAAGACTCTCAGCATAGCAGATGTTAAAGCAACAGGTCTATAGTCATTAAGGCAGCTTGGGCTTGTTTTTCTTAGGCACGGGAACAATAACAGCTGACTTAAAACATACGGGAACTCTCTGCTCTGCGAGAGATTGATTAAAAATCTGAGTAAAAACAGGGGAAAGCTCATCTGCTCACCATTTCAAACACTAAGTCAAGGCCTGCAGTCTTCCTGCTATTTTGCCTGCGCGGCAGGTCCTTGACCTGGTGCTCCTTGATTAAAAAAGGTGGAGTAGCAGGCTCTGATGAGCTAAGAGAGTAAGGCTGTGGGTCTACTTTGGTCTCAAACCTGCAGGAGAATTTATTCAAATCATCTGGCTAGTTAGGATCAGTGTCTAAGGCAACATGATTTGCTTTGTAGTTAGTAATTAGCTGCATACCCTTCCACAGTCCCCTACTGTCATTAGAATTGAACTTATTCTCTAGTTTATTTCCACACTCTACTTTAGATTTCTTTACTGCCTTACCCAGTTCTTACTTAGATGCCCTATATATTTAAAAACTGAATTTTTTCTCTTCCATAATTCTTTAGTATCTTTGCTGAACAATGGCTTATTGATGCTATATACTACAACTAACTTGGATGGGATACTAGTGTCTTCTACAAACTTTTTATAGGATGTGACCTCATCAGTGAAAGAGTCCAAATAATCGTTTGCCTCCTTAACTGTACCCAGCCAGTTGTTGAAAGACAGTCACTCAACCTTTCTGTAGCTAGGGGGGACCACTGTCTGATGGCTTTCAATCTCTGAAGGTACTTGGGAATAAAAAATAAAGCATTATATTCCGACTCTCCAAGGGGAAGCCTCACCACTGTCTGAAAAGTCCACAGTATTACGCAATGATCAAGACTTTTTTCACCACACACACGCACCAATAAATGAAAAAAGACGTTCCTAATTGGTTCCTGGTTTTAAACAATTTTACTGTACCTCTGTTACAAATGTCTCACACATATGTCACAGATATAACAGACTATATTAACATTTGTTTAAATTGTACATGAACTGTTTGTGATCACCGCAAACTTAATGTCACTTTTTTTTTTTACAGAAAAGTGTATGCTCTTTGTAATGAAATGTCACAGCTTTTGATTGCATTACTTCTATGTAATTCAGTAAAAAGTGAAAATCCTGACTTCCTGTGACCATCAGTGATTTTGTGACCATCAGTACTATGAAAGCATACCAGCCAAAAATTAAGAAAATAAAATTATTTCACAAATATTATAATTTGAAGAAAAATACTGGACAAAGCAGTACATACATGTTCAAGTTGATTATAAAATGTGTACCAGCAAGATACGTTAGACTGCTCAGTTATGTTGGTATGAACTAACACAAAGGAATTTGTAATGATTATTACTTGTTTCACTCAAATGCTAATTATTTCTACATTTTTGTTTTATGTTGTTTATTATGTTTATTGCACGTTATTTTTATTATGCCAAAAAAGAGTGATTGTTGGAAAATATTGCATTAATCATGAAACTCAAACATAACACTGTTTATAAAGGCAGTCTACCCATAATTTGAGCCAGTACTGTATCTATCATTTTAACTAAAGTCAATAAAAATGAAAAGATTGTTCAAGATGCGTTTATTGTCATTCTTCTCATTACAGATAGTTGTAAGAAAAAGAGCAGTACAGTACTCCAGGGACCACAATGCAGTATAACAGCCATAAACAATTAAAATAGAATAAATACAGGAATTAAAATGATATGTGTGTGTGTGTGTGTAAGTGTAAAAAAGACAATGAACTATAAATGCTAAGTATGCATTTTCCATGCTTTATATCAAAGAGAAATTGGACAGGTAATCATTGATTGGCTTTTGAATAGGCTGTGATCATGTGTCCTGAAATTAGCAATCCACTGTAACATGGCCTGCACCTTACGTCACAGACGCTGAGTGCAATTTAATTTTGAAGACACTACCAAGAGCTCCAATGTTTCACATCTACCTTTCTTCAGCTTATTTATTCAAAATGTGGACAGGTTTCCATGGGCTGGGTACATAAAGCCCAAGAAATAAGGAACAGACACAGGAAAACCAGCGGAAATATTTTAAAAAGAGGCACCAAAAGGTAATTAATGCAGAAGACCCCTCCAATAGCTGGAAGGGCTAACAGGCGTATTATAATGAGGGCAAACAGAGACAAGCTTTCAAGGAATTATTCTTCCTTTGGGAGACAGTGGTTGTGGAGAAGAGACCCTGCAGGTATTTCTGATTCTGCTACAGCGGTAGTGCAGGTCGGTGGTAGGTGACGCAGGTTGGCCATCGGATACAGAGGCAAAGGATGACCCCTGTAGGGACTGTTGCCCCATTTTGAGGCGGGATGCAGTGACAGAGCGGCTCTTATTTAGGAAATGCTTTATAGCCACAGATCCCGCTTGTCCCTTGAGGTGCTAACCATGGCCAGATGTTGCTGCTGTGTGACGGCTCATTGCCCTTACCACACATTTCAGAAAATGGAAGGATTTTTACCCTTTTTCCAGCACAATATGGAAGCCACAGGGCCTAACAATTAATTCCTTGAACACCTTCTCCATCATATATATATATATATATATACATACACACAGTATACATGTATATATCCATTACCTATACCAGTTTATTCTTGTTCAGGGTTGCAGGGGGTGCTGGAGCCTATCCCAGCATGCATTGGGTGAGAGGCAGGAATACACCCTGGACAGGTCGCTAAACTATCGCAGGGCACACATACTATTCACTCACACACTCATACCTATGGGCAATTTAGAGTGTACAGTTAGCCTACCTGCATGTCTTTGGACTGTGGGAGAAAACTGAAGTACACAAAGGAAACCCACGCAGATACAGGGAGAACATGCAAACTCCTCACAGAAAGGCCCAGGCCAGGATTTCAACCCAGGAACTTCTTGCTACCCACTACACCACTATGCTGCCCTATATATATGATTTTTTTTCCTGGCAACATACAGCAGAGTGCTACATGAATGCTACTTAAGAGCATATAAAATTGTTACAAGTTCCACCTGTTTCCCTGTGTTCCTTGTGTCTCGTCCACGTTCATTGTTTGTGATGATTGACTCACTAACTCTCGTTCAGTCTCTCATGTCTGCGTTCTGTGGTGATTGTCCTCAGGCACCCTGCTGAGTCTTTGTGCTGCATACCTGGTTTTGTGGCAGCCCTTTGTGCCTCTATTTTCATTGTGATATCTATTGTGTTTTTTTGCCACCCGTTTCCTGTGTTTTGCATCCCATGCTTCCTGAGTTTTGTGTTTTTTTGTCACCTGTGTTTTGTGTGCAACTGCCAAAGTCATTGAATTAAGACCTTTTGAATTCACCTCTACATCGCTGTACTTGGGTCTAAGCCTAAATCGCCCTGGTGAACGTGGGTTTGCTTTTGAATCTTTGGGTGGGGGGCATGGGCTTGTGAGCACAGCTCACATTTTGAATGGAGCTGACTTGTGATTTGCAGGCAGATGTAAATCAAGAATTCATATTAGCATTTTCATGAATAATTAATTCTGCAATGCAAACTATTTTGAGCATTTTTTTTTAGAGTTGAGATTCAAAATGTAACTGGATTTTCCCCCTGAAATCTAGTTTGACTGGATATGCATTGAGGTTTACATATAAGATGAGTCTTTCCATTTCATCTCTGAGGTTCCAGTATGACATGGTGCTGTGCACTTCTGGAACCGAATGTATTTCAAAACATTCAACAGTAACACTGCGAAATGTATCGTCGCTGTTTTCATTAAAGGCTGTGCTTAAATAAAACTGCTAGTTAAAGTACCCAGATTGTCTTCCCTGGGTGTGTGTGCTTCAATTCTTCTTCTATTGAAGTACCTAGATTGTCTTCCCTCAGTGTGCTTTCCATAACTTGTATATTTAAAACTTGATATGGAAGATTCATTCTAGTCCAGACATTCTACTAATATATATATATATATATATATATATATATATATATATATATATTTTAGCTTTCTGCACCAATTTTGCTATTTTAAAATGTGGCCGGTTGAAATCAAAATCATCTAGAACTTCTTGACTTTGGAAAATATACTTTGGTAACAACAATGAATGTTTCCTTCTTCTCAGCTACAAAGCAAGAGATAAAGACTGTGACTTACTTTAGCCCATAGTGTAGAATTGCTGTTAGGGAAGATAGAGAGAGAGAGATTTCAATTCCATTTTTGTCTTCAATGGATATTTCAATCTCAGTATTTCAATCCACAGTCAGATATGTTTTTCACAATGCGCATCATGGCCACAGTTGCATAGAGTCCCTGATTTATCTAAACAGCTCATTTCTACCTGTAGGCATGAAAACAGAACCAAGATAAAAGAACATTTAAAAGACAAGAGTACAGAACAGCAGGTGCAATGATGTCTACTGAATAAGACAGTGTGGTTGCAGAAACACTGATTCTTTGTATTTCAACAGTGACACAGAGTATGATCCGTAATTTGCATAATACCTCATTCCCATACATATTCCAAAGGTATTTATCTGCCATTCTGAGGCTCAGCCTCATGGACCCTTAATTATCTGGTGGGTTTTCCGCTCTTCGGCTCTCTGAAACCTGATTAATGAGAATGATGAAAATTAATGAAATCGTTAAAGGGCTCGTTATTAGTCCGCAAACTAATGAGTTTGTTGTTGAAAAGCTTAATTGGTACCTGACAATCCAAATCTAGAGGCTGGAGAGATGGCTAGAAGACAATCAGTAGAACACATGTTGAGAAACAAGATGAGGAACAAAAGTCCTGGTGACAAATTAAAATGTAGCTATGTGTACCATTACTCAAAACCTATTCTTTTGTCCATTTTTCCAGCTCATGGTGCTTGTTTTCCAAGTATTATAAATGTGCTTAATAGTACAAGAGATGTCACACATCTGTCAGCACTTCACAATGATCATTTAACTTGCGTATGGTAACTAGTTGCCCTGTGATTCATTTCACACGCTGTTGAAAGGAATCTATGCGCTTTTGAAAATGAGCCACCGGGAAAAGTTCATTGGAGCCAACGGGCAAGCACAAACTGCATAACCTGTAATATAGAACCACCAGGGCTTCTGGTAAGGAGAACTCACGTTAAGGTGATGTTCATGTGCAAAAATGGGCCCCATGGTCCAGTACCAAAACACAACCCTCCCATTGCCAACCATGGCATACAGCCCTGGAGGGTGATGTGCAATTGGCCCTGGCATTACATGCTGGTGGATTCGAAGTTGCGGAGAAAAAGGGGAAAGCATTAAAAAAGAGGAAAGTATGGGGTTTTCCGCCATTTGTATTTTGTTTCAGATCAGTTTGAATGATCAGTTAGAAAACCTGAAAAAAATAAACTTTTACTGGATGGTACCTTTCTATCCACCATGATACAGAAAGATACAGCCAGAGGCATTAAGGCTTAGTGCTACTGGAATTGGATTCAGGCCAGAAAGAAACGATGTTTTCTCTTTACTGGAGGCTGGCTGGATATCACTGGATGCCTTCACCTTGGTCGGGGGTCCACAGTTCGCTTAAGGTCTATCTGGAAAAAGCGATGTTGCCTCCAATGCTTCCGTTTTATCTTTTGTTTGCAAAACGTCCATCTGAATGGGAGCCGGCCTGTCTGAACGATGAGCCTTCCTCAATTCAGTTAGAGGGGACTGAGAGAGCGAAGGAAAGAATGAAATTACAATAATCGCCAGACTCCATTTCAGTCCAAGGGGCCTCTGGTCGGCCATCTTCAAAGAGCCAATCGAACCGCAGCTCATGTGGAGATGCACAAAGATGGCAGGAGGCAACAGCTCAAGAGAAAAAAATTCAATCAGCATGCCATCCTTGCTGGTGGGAGGGAATGGATGGGGGCTGGGGGAAGGGGGGGCACTGAGGGGGTTATATTTGAAGCATATGAATAGTTTTGAGCAAAAAGGGGGCTGCTTTGTGACTCATCCAAATACCACTAGTAAGGCCACACTGCCCAGCATCACAGCATTGATTTCTGTACCCATAACGGCTTCATTTATGAAACCATATTTTGCAAAACTATTTTCTTGAAATAAAGGACACAACTGAATCAATTCCAACCGTTATATTTCTAAATTATCACACTTTTTATGGGATAAGGGAAAATGTATCCAGGCATATTACAGGTACACTGTGTAAAGCACTAAAATGTGCAAGACAAAACAAAATACAAAATGAAAAAAGAATTTAAGGAAATACAGGGTGCAGTGTTTTTTTTTTTTTTTTTTTTTGTTTTATTAAAACTTTCTTCAGCAAGCTTGTCCCCACTCCTGTTCCTGCTAATTGGAGTCTCTCTCCTCTTACTCATCTATTACACAGAGAATGCACAGCTTTGGTTTTTTTTGTGAGCAGGGATCACACGCAAATCAGTTACACATCACTCGGTTCTGAGATGTAGTATATTCAGTTTATTCAAAGTCTATTTCAGTGAAAATATGTCAGAGGCGTTATCCCAGACATATTCATTATCTCTAAACATATCATTTCCATAACAACAACACCCACAATTATTCATCCTCCCTTCATTAAATTCAGATCATTGTAATGAATGAATTGTGTGATTATATGTGCAAAATTAGTTTCAATGACGCATGATCAAGCAATTTGTATCAAAGTGTCTGTCATTCTGTTGCTGAATAGCATGCTGGATGAGAGAGCGACATGTTTGCACCAGGGTACCAAGCCTGCTGCCTATTGTCTGACAGGGTTTTTTGTGAATAAATTTAATATTTAATTTTGTAAGTATTGCATTTACAGTGTTGGTGTACAGTAATTTTAATTTTAAAGTTCGTCAAGGGGATGAAAAGCGATGCGGAGTAGCCCTGTGCATAAGTTACCATATGCAGCTATATGCCGGAAGTTGGGTAGCTTTTGCATCGAATCCTTTTCTTCTATCAAGATGTCTTCCCTCCCTATGGGAACTGCTGTTACTGTTTACAGTTGCAACTTAGCTCGGTTCACCTGCATTTATTTCAATAAGGGGAAATGAATTTGATACAGCATGCATGCTATCTATGTAAAGTTACATGTAGCCAACTTCACTCACAAAGATAACAAAGTTGCTAACAATTTTGAAAAGGCTACGGATAACTTGAAATGAAAAAATCATTCTAAGTTTATTAGCCAGCTATAATAGACCTGATTCTATGATTCCATGTTTACATCCTAATTCTAATTAAATGTCTAGGGGGGTATTTCAGGAAGCAGGATTACTACTTACAGAACAGCTCTTTTTCAGTCCATGTTCCAGATTTGGGAGGTTTCTGAGTTTTACTCGGTAATCCTGCTTCGTGAAACATGGAATAGCTAAACACCAAACAAGGACAAACACAAAATAGCTGCACCGGCACTACAGAGTAGCTACCGTACAATGTTCTCAAGTGCTAAGGGGTGCACTCAGTGTTAAGATTGTTATATCACAACATATTACTGTTACCATCTATATGGTATAGAACCCGTGTTCAGCAGTTGTCTACGATCATGAAAATGCACTTCTTGTACGTCGCTTTGGATAAAAGCGTCTGCCAAATGAATGTAATGAATGTAATGTAATGGTATATTCTATATTCATGTTACTAAAAATGCTATTTTCACTATCTCTGATCACCTCATCTCTTTGCTTGGCATTTTATTATTTTATTTGTAGCACTCGAGGGTGTGTCCTCAATGGAGGTGTGGGTGTGGGTGGGGTTGAGGACGAAGGAGGTGTTAGTGGGGTTTACAAACACAGAGTCTACATAGTATACCTTTAAGACTCTCTTCCAGTATGTGGATGGGCCCCACAGTCTGGTATCTGTTAAGGTATTCTTATTCTGGCTTTCTGACTGCACCGGTGCCTGCTATGGCTGGCACCCCCACAATGCAACACATATTTGGCCATAGTGTCGGCCAAGGACATAAGGATTCCTCAAGCTGGGATGACCTTCTCTTTTTGCTCAATGGCGACCCCCACTGAAATGTTTGGCTCCCAGAGTCTGCTTACTGAAGCTGGACATGAAGTTCCTTCCTCCGACTCATATTCATGCAAACTGAACATGCAGATTGTGGTGTGAACACAAGCAGCCCTTTCACATCACATATTTTGAGAGCTCGTGCTTGTCTACACTCTCCTGGATTGACAGACTAGGTAGCAGCTGATGAGTAAACTGACTGGGCCTTCACAGTCAAAACCGTGAGAGAAAGGTGGAAAAGCATAACAATGAAGGGAAGGGACTTCCAGAGGTGACCAGTGATGGAACTGAATTCTATATCAGCCACAGAACAAGGGCCTCCCAGAACTGTCAGTTGCCTCAGTTATCCTGCCTGGCATGATGCATGTAAGACAGCATCAACATGGCGTAGCGGCGGGCGCCTTGACAGACTACGCAAGTCCACTGCGTCCTCAAAGCTAGGCCGTGCCTAATTATCTAGACAACCGTTCTGGTGGAGCAGTACAAATTATACACACACTTTGAACAGAGTGTCTACCATTCAAATTTCAGCCTCAGTCTAATACAAAATATTAGTACAAATGCAACAGCCATGTTGACACATCCATAAATAGCATCGGTGGTGCTGTAATTTGTTCCTAATCTACAGGATTCTGCAAAGAATAAGTCATTTTTATAAAGACCCAGGGAAATTCATTATTGCCTGACAGGAGATGATGTTCATTTTTTAAACCATCTTCCTTTTATCAGTAATTAGATTTCCATAATTTTTGCTCCATAATGTGGTAATTTAACCCCTTAGCGCTCATGCAAAATCTTGCAAATCCTTGCCCATTAGGGGGTACCCTATTTAAAGCTTTAGAACTTCAGATGTGAACATCACAGATACTTGAAAAATGGCTTAAATGAAGCAAGACATTTGTACAATTTACAATTGTTTAGTAATCTCGGCACGCCGGTGTGCCGACCGCTAGGGGCTTTGCGCTAAGAGGTTAATTATGATCCAATAATTACTTGTGAATTTTCTCTCCCTGCAGAATAGCTGATATATGATCAGGCAGCTTGTAATCTTCTCCAGCACTAACACTGTTACTTAGTGCCGCCGCCACGACTGTCACTCATATTGTTTCTGAACCGAACACACAGAAAGGCCTCAGATAACATATCGGGTGAGTAATTAGAATGTGAGCATGAATTAAGGAGGACAAAGGCTCCTCCTGAATCACTGCAGGAATTAGGATATCACAGAGAAAAGGAAAAAGACATCTGATCATTACAGGGCATTTACGGGCTCTCAAAGGCCTGCAACACATGTACTGTGACAATTATGTTTTACCTTGTCTGAAGATGAATGACTTGCTTTTATACAGATATGGTGCAGCTGCAACATGTGCTAAACATGACTGAGAGTATCCTGCGTGTACGTGGTTGGGGAATTGGAATTTGCAATGTTCAGTTAAACTGATTTAAATGAATGTAATATTAACCCTCACTCAAAGCTCCATAGTTATCCTTAACACTGGCCATGTATATGTCTGAATAGAGAAACAGTCTTGAGCACAAAATGCTACTTTATATGAGCGATATTGGTTGTACACGTCAGAGACAGCTTCTCCAATTGGATCTTTGAGCAGGCCGCACAGTACAAAAGAGTGAAGTTAGTTTGCTCATTTCAAACAAGTATATATTTTTTAATAAGCTCCAACATTAATCTTCAACAGCTAAGGCTTTCTCGACTGCTTCAAGCATTCCCTAGCATACGTCCCATTGGCCAACTGTGAACACAGCAGCACGCGAGCGGAAAAGGTAGGCTATAAATTAAATAATGAGAGAGAGAGAGATAAAAGGATTCACATGTTCCTTGCCATGCTTTGGCAATACAGATGCAAATTTTGTCGTGCCAATAAAGCACTTTGAATTTGAATTTGAAAAGGAAAGAAGGAGAGAGAGATTTGTTTACAATGCATCATGCTTGCCAGAACATATCCTCACAGTAAGATGCCATCAATGTCCCACCTACATTCAGTTTCAGTTCCTATTGTTTGTTTCATCTGAGCTTCCACACCCAATTGCTACTAGATCAGAAAGTTCTGCTTTAGCATCACTTGATCCACAAGCTACTAACTGAGTAAAAATGACTCATCGTTTACATTTGTTATCTTTACTTGCTACATTAAAAAATAAATAAATAACAGGGACATTAGTGTAGGAGTCATTGGTTCATTTGTGCATATTGGTTTATTCATGTTGAGTGATTCACATTAGTCATGAGTAGAGGTGTCCACCTTGACCTGCCAAAAACCTTTAACAAGAAGACCTAGGTAATGTGCTTGCTTGTGGCGATATTGAGTGATTGAAAGGCTTTGAGATTTAAAGCAACTTAGTCAGGTACATAAATCATGTTCTGACAGTATATAAACGCAATACTGTTTTTATGTTAATTTGTTTTGTTTTTTCCCCTGCTGTGCTGACAAGAAAGGAAAAATGGCAAATGGTAACAGGATTTCAAGACCAACTTGAAACAATTTGTCTTAACATTTGTCTTATCTTAACCCCTTCATGCAGATGGCAAGGCAGGGCAATCTTAGCCCCTTTACGGGATGTTCTGTTTAATGCTTCATAACTCCAGGTGCGAGCATAACAGAGCCTTGGAAAATGGCTTAAATGAAGCAAGACCTGTACCATTTGCAATACTAGATGAATATATATTAATAATTTAGGTACAAATAATTGATCTTTAGTTGTTCTCCATATCCACCCTTAGATTTTATGAACTTGTGGTCAAGATGTTTTTGATCCAGGACATGTATAGTTTATCCTGCTGTATATATGCAACATCGCAGTATTTCATTGCAAACTAAAAGAGCATATTAATTTTTGGCTAGACAATTGCATTTGTGCCCAAAATTATGAATGTAAACTAATCTAAGTTAGTATTATAAATGGTATGAATGTCTTGCTTCATTCAAGCCATTTTTCAAGTCTCTGTTGTGTTCCGTCTGGAATTATAAAGCTTTAAATAGGGTACTCCCTAAAAGGGTGAGGATTGGCCAGATTTGGCATGTGTGCTAAGGGGTTAAAGTTGTTACAATGGGATGATAATTGGATGGTTTTTTTTTTTTTTTTTTTTTACTATGATGCTCAAGGAAATGTTTTGAATGCCTCAAATTGCCCAAATCTGAACATTTAGGGATTTGAAACACCATTCACCAGAGCATTAGTAAAGCTCATTAGGGTTTTTGAACGACCAGTGAGACCTCACCCTGTCAGAATAGATTATACAGTAAACACATGATTCTCTGCCTGTGCCAGTTCCAAAAGAGAGGATTAGCAGGGTGCACTGAAATTAGCACATTGCCCAGCATGCGCTTGTGTGGGACATGTTGATGCTAGGTCTGCCATGCAAAAACTGGGTAGAGCCCTATTGCACTTTTATTATTTTATTTGAATTAACCGCAACTGCTGGAATCCATGCGCAATAATGCTTTCTTGGTATTAACTTTCTCAAGCTTGCAATGGAGAGGTAATATGACTAACTTTGAAAGCCAATATGCTGGAAAGCTAATTACTCATCAACAAGAAAGGAAGGGGGGCACAAGCATAGCTTAGCTTTTTAGATACATGCAGTACTCTTAGCGGACAATCATTTTCCTTCATTTTTGATGATAAAAACATTCTTACAAAGAGGTCTAATTAAAAGTTCTCTAATGCTAATACTAACATATCACATTTAAGGATACTTACCTGCTGCTGGGGATTTTAAGTATACTACAGTAAATTCAATTCATAAAACCATCAACCACCAATACCATCAACAACCAGCAGTGTTGCCAGGAATATTCACAAGAAAGAAAGAAAAAGAAAAGCTTATGCTGGAGATAACATTTAAAGAATCAAATGGTTCTATGGATGTTCTGGCTCACAGGTGTCAAACTCCAGCCCTGGAGGGCCGCAGTGTCTGCTGTTGTTTTTGGAGTGTTCTCAGCACAAGTGTCTCATTTAAGTCACTGATTGGCTCGACTTATTGAAATGAATCCACACACCTTGTACCCAAGGCCTTAATTGGCAGCTGATTGAAGGGAAACCCCAAAACCCCACAGACACCGGGGCCCTCTTAGGATTCATTATGACACCCCTGGTATCGCTCATTGTAGGTCTTCAATGAACTTTACTTTGTCCATTCTTCCTATGTTTAATTTTCCTCATTGATGGTATTTAGTTATAAAGCCACTACCTTCTCTCCCCTCTCCAAGTTTGTTAGTTGTCAAGTTTTTCTGAGGATTATTAGTTACTATTAAGTCCACTAAGTTTTTTTGTGTGTTAAATAGCCGCCAGCCACCCCAAGCACTGCATAGATTATCTAAATCAGCTCTTAAAGCAAGGCTGTGGGAAACACCCAGGAGCCCAGGTGTGGCTGATATAAACATTCTTTAGGCACAAGGCATGTCCGTTATGTAGTCAGATTCCACCCGGAGTTTGCCTTTTAACATCGACAGCAACTTTCTGAAATCAGTTCTGAAACTGACCGGGAGCAAGTTCAGAGATATGAGTGCTGGGGTGATGAATTCTCGCTTCTTCCTCCATGTCAGCACTCTCCCTGCTGCATTCTGGGAACTCTGTAATTTTCCACTGACATAATTTGTGTGACCAGGGCGCATCGCAATAAGCCAGTTCAGATGATATAAAAGCATGGGTCATTTTCACAGCATCAGACAGGGATAGAACTGACCTCACTTTTGCTATATTTCTGCAGTGATAAAGAGAGACTTTGTGATGTCTTTAATAATATGAGATTTCATGCACAGCCCTGAGTCTGATTACCCACAGATTTCTAACTTCAGAGTTCAATTTCAGCATTTTAGAGATTGAATCCATGCAAAACCATTATCTATGCTTCTTGGGGTGAATTAAAATAAATTTCAGTTAACTGAAGGAAATTCATTGAATTTAGGACATTATTTTTTAATATCCAACAAACATTTAGTTAAGACTCCCATTGAAGAGCTTTCCACATGCTTAACAGTTACAGCGGAGTACAGTCAGCATAACTAGGAAAAACACATCTGAACATCTATGTTTGCACATTAGCATATCATGGAGGAAAACATCTCTTTACTTGTTCTTTTTTGTTAGTTTTAGAGAGACAGCCACACTATGACACCTTGATTGTGATTTTTTGTAGGTTATATACATAGAACCTGGGGTTAAGCATTCATTGATACTAGCTTACTGACATGGGAACATGTCTGTGGTGCACTGCTAATATGCACTGGCACAGACAGCTCTGTTTGGGCCATTTAACTCAGAATGGGAAGGCCTTTTCAACTGGGGTCACTGGGACTGGAGCATGGCCAACACTGAATGACCAGCACAGATTCTAGTAGAAAGTCCAGTGTCTCCCATATGTAGCAGGTTTATATGGACAATGGCTCAGTGGTACAGCATCTCTAGAGTCACGGTATGAACATGCAAACTCGGTTCTGTCCACAGTTTTACCTTTGAAAATTCCCAACATCTTTCTTTGTGAAAGATGTATTGTATATAGATATCAGTTTGCACCGAGCCCTTCAAATTAATCAAATAAAGTCACACCCCCTGCACCCTCCTCTTGAGAGAAAAACAGGAGTAATTCATGCTGAAAATGTGCAGACCGAGTGATTGTGGCATTATTGAATTTGATACATGATCATTTTAAAACAATGGTGTCACAGTTGAGGAGGGTGGGACGCAATTGTGGACCGAGGGGATCTAAAAGTTAACCCTGAGGGGTAACCACAAAATCGCCGAGCGATAGAAAGGTAAGGGGAAAAACCAAATAAGGAGTTAAGTAATCGCTCCCTCCACTCACTGAAACTTGTCAGCGGGCTCAGAAAACCAAAAGAAATGAAACACCGCCGCAGCGGATCTACCCAGAAAGAAAACCACCACTAGAAAAACAGAGTGGAGTCACTTACAAAAGAAAAAGGACACTCGCAGCCTGGCGGGTAGAAAACAAAAGGAAAACTAAAGAGACGAGGGCAAAATGTCCTCCACAGCACAAAAAGATAAACAGCTCGAGAAGAAACTAAATGGTGATCAAATCTGGCAGATAGGATCAACACGGTAACTTCTGCCAATTCTCACACCCCTACACACCAAGAGTCTGACAAACAATGAGTCTGCGCCGAACCCCAGAAAACGGGCTAGATAAAGGCCTCCCACACCTGACCCTCATCAGGGACAATTAGCTCAGAGCAAATGCCTGTGAGGTGCCATCGCCGCACCATAGCACTCACACACCTGCCCCTCGTCAGGGTCAATTAACCTGCAGAAATCAGAGTGAGAGGTGTCACCACCTCACAAATGGCAAGATGACTCAAATCTCCTCAAATCAAGTTCATAAGAAAGTGATCAAATAAGATTTTTTTAAAAACAGAGTTGATTTATAAAGAAAATAATAAAAGGAATGAAGGTAAAACTTTTCCCTTTGCTAATAGCTCTAGCCTCTGTTGCCTTGATTGGACGTCTTGTACTTTGGATTGCTCTGTGCTGCCAAATATTTACCCATGTTACCTCAAATGTTAATACAGATTTTTTTATATAGTTGTGTAATGACAAAAGGTTATTACTTTTGGAATTGTTGTAATGAATGAAGTGGCGACTGTTTTATTCTGTCATGTCTGCAGAAGTCACGATGGGAATCAAAATACAGCACTTTTAATTTAAAACCACATAGTGTGCTAGTGGCACTTCTACATAATGAGGCTCTGGAGCAGTTTCTGTCACATAATACCCTCACTGGGGAACTGTACTACACACACCTGGGGCTGAAAGCACTATTACATGTTGTGCAGGTGGAATTTGCATGGTCCATCACTGATGTATTCATCATTGAACAATGTGTAACAATGGGGACTGTTTTATCGCATGGTATCACATTAATCTACAAGGTAAATGTAAATCTGTAATTATATGGTTTGTCATTTAGTAGTATTTAGTAAGAGAGAGAGAGAGAGAGAGAGAGAGATGCTGTGCATCATGGCCACTAAAATCAAGTTTCCTCCAAAAATAAAACAATTTGTCAAACTCTGTGTGTGCAGGTAAAATGGCACAGTAATGAATGTTGCAAAGACTTGGCCACTAGAGTAAACACACACCATGGATAATTACAGTTATCATTATGGGTAAATATTTCAGCCATTCCATTTGGCTTTACCACCCATACGCAAGAAAGAGTGGAACCTGAAATTGTGGATGTGGCATGACCTCTGGCTGGCTTTAGGCTGACAAAATGCCACGGTAACCGTGGCAACATCAGGCAGACATTGGCAGAAGTTACTTGCGAGGTGATTTAATGAGGTGTTAAATATGATTAAAAGCCAGCAAGAATTTAATTATCTTATTGTGCTGGATAGGGGAAGCCCCACCCCCAGCCCCCCTCCCGCCCCAGAATTACGAAGCTTTTGAGCTGGCCCCAATCTCCACAAACATCCAGAGTCAAGTTCTCAAAAATGTTTCAGGCAAAGGCTTTCAGAATATGAAAAAAGAATGAACAAGAACATTGCCAATTCTTTCAGAAGATTATGGCCTGTATTCAGTTTGTCTGTAATTTTAAACGCACAATCGAATTGGCTTTTTTTCTCACTCCCCTGTGCAACACAGTTCAGCAGTCAACAAAATCAATATGGGGAAATGTAACTCCTACACTTGTTTGTAAGTCAGAGTTAAGGAAAGATTTTGATTGAATCCTAGCCATACATCGTACTCCAGGCTACAGGAGTGTTTATGGGTTTCAGTCTACAGTACATGCTCAGCATGGTTCCAGGCACAATGCTCTAAATAACCATACATTGCATTTGTCTGACGCAAGTGTACATTGGACAGATACACATGGATTCGAGCCAAACTTGAAATAAAGGAGCCGTTGTTGACAGATACACAACATTTAATATGATAACGTAAAACCAGAAAACACCTGGAAACTGGAAAGATAAATCATTCACAGCACTACGCAATAATAATTATTAGCGTAACATGAAATCTCATATGTCAATCATGATGCTGTCTCCAGTTGAAATACAATATTAGGAATGTATCTGAACTGCGTAACCCCAGCAATCAACGCAATCTTGGAATGTACACACCATGTATGCACACACACATACACACACACTTTTGAAAGCGAGAAGAGAATCACTTTCTGACATGTTAAACGGTTTTGAAAAATATACCACAGTATGTTACACAAGATCTAAATCACCTTTACACCCTTTTTTTTACATTTTCTTATGTGCAACTAAACACATCTAAATCATATCAGTATTTCAGCTGTTTTGTCATGACCACAAAGATATAAATTTGGCATGTTCATTGTATCGTGGTGATTAGCAAGTTGGACTCATCTTGGATCCTGCAAAGATAAGCTTAAATGAGTTACAACACTATGAAGGATCACAATTAGTATATTCGTTCATTTTTTAGTTATTAAAGTAAAAATTTGGTGAATTCATTGATCAGAAGAATATGCTGGTGATGGTCAAAATGTACTCTTGCATTTATTTTTAAGTCAACATTAAGGACCAAAGTTGAACTCAACTGATAGTTTAAGCAGTACATAGAGCACCATAAACAGTATAGCCAGCATCTTAAATGGACAATTTTCTCACTGGCTCACATGTTCCCAGAATTCACGTTGGCAAATCGTCTGCCTTCACTTTATTTTGTTGATGACAGTAAAGTCAGGATTAAATACCATGTTTATTGAGGCCCACAGGTGTTACTTCTGAAACTATCCAACCTTGTTTTGCACATTACTTTTGAAAGAGCACTTTGTCCCAGTAAATCAGCCCAGCAAAACAAATTATTCATTAAGTGTCCAATAGGATCCAATGATTGGGTGTGGAGCTGAAATGACCTCATTTTTTCTTTTTTTTTTATTGGGTTTTCCTAATGTCAGCTGGCAGTTGGTTGCAAGACTTAAACTTAAACTCTTGCAATCATGTGTGAGCCCCTGTGAAATAAATAAATAGATAAATAAATACATAAATGAATAAATAACCAACCACAGCCTGTCCTATGTAACTGTGACCTTTGTGGAAAATGTGTTTCTTCCTACATCCCCCTTACAAGAGATAAAGAGGAAATGAGAACTGCATTGTCAACCATTTTGTTTTGGATCTGATTCCTCCCTCGCAGATTTGGAAATGTTTTTAGTCAGTTATGGCAGTGTTCCTCAAATAAATCAGATGAATGCACTTGTGTTCTATTACACTGTAACTGTCCTGACAAGAGCACATGCTACATAAACACGATGAAAATGAATGAATTTATGAAAATGGGCCGTGGAATCAGCGTTTTTGCTTTCCTGGCTGTTCCTCAATTCCTCATAATTGCGTTACCTGCTGGTTTCAGTTCAGCCATCTGTTCTGGAATCCACCACAGTCTGTCACTAACAACATTATCTGGATTCACTGCAACTCTAATTGGGGAAAGAAGTTGTTTGCTCCTTCCAAAACTGTGAGGGAGGGGAAGTGTGAAGACCAGACGCGACCAAACAGGGGATCTATAAGTTACCAAAGGGGCACTCCAGTAACCACTGAGTCTCGTGAGAGACGAAATGAGAAGGGGGTGCTATACTCCTAAGGGACGCATCCCAAAAAATGAATAAACCCCTAAACAGGTAACTGAGGAAGAAGGAGTATATAAAGAAAATAAAGGAATAGGGAAAAGAAAAGAAATGACTTCGACCCGAAGCAGAGAAAAAGAAAATGTCTTTTCAAAAAGCAAACAAAAGACGTTCTGAGGCCAACTAAAACCAGGGGGAAAACTAGTTAGTAAGGGGCAGAAAGGTCTGCACCCCAACGGTGACACAATAACCCCTTAAAACCGCCAGCCTCAGAATCTGGACATATACCGTCCTAATACCTTTTTCTCAAAAGAAAAAACAAACAAACTGAAGTCAGAATTCTTTTTAAATTTCTTTGTTCTTAAATTCCTTACACCTTGCTCAGAAATACGACAGGGAACTGGCTAGAGCAAAACACGTTACACTCAAGCACCTTTCCACTGCCTACTGACGCTTTAAATACCCAGCCACAGGTGTGGCTGGTAATCAGCGGAAGATGTGAGCAACCCACAGGTGAAACCGATCAGAGGTAACCCTGCAGGAATGCATGGAATGTTCAAGCAGGAACAATCCTCCCACAGGAACCAAAAATAACGATTAGCCGAGTGGCTAATCTGCAAGCTCGAACTAATCGTCCCCACACCCCAAAATAACGATTAGCCGAGTGGCTAATCGGAATGCTAACCACTGAGCCGGTGCAGGCACAGAAAAATGATCTACCTGCACAGAAACCGTGACAAAAACAAGTCTCAGCAAGATTCAGGTTGTAGTAATATGTCAGGTCATTTCCCCTTCTTATTCAATACATTTCAAGATGTGGCCCAGCAGACAATAGCAATGTAATTAGAAATGTGCTTGTAGATGATCTAATGGGACAAGGCGGAGAAGGCATGCATGGAACATGCACATAAATGTGGTTTATAAATAAAATTTCCTCCTTACAAACACAGTTTGCCAAGTTCATAAATCAACAAATTGATTTCAACAAACTGTGACTGAAATGTATTTATAAGGCAGACTCGTGGAAATGATTGATTGAATCAAGACAAGCAATTACATTTTTTATTTATAGCCTTAATTATTAACATTCTTGAAACCTTATACTCAGTTCTTGTTCCTTACAAACATCATATGTTTATATAACAGGAACAAAAGCTGGGTGGTACTGTGGATAGCAGGATATTAGGGTGTGCCTCTTTCCCAATGCATGCTGGGATGAACTCCCCTTATTTTTAATATTTCTTACTTTATCGATGCAATTATTTAGAGGGTTTAGCTTATGCTGATTTCCAACACTCGTCCCTAGATGGGCTTTATTTTTTAAAAGGCAGACAATTTAAAAACAAGAAAATGAAAATATAAAAGCTATAAAATATTCAAAAACTACGAAAACAATGTGTGTATATTACGTGAATTAAGCACATTTCATCACAACATGATTACAGCGGAAGATGATTACACGGTTACTTCAGATATGACCGCGTAACCAATTTTGCGGTAGCCAGACCTCAGTCTTATTTTTGAAAGTATTAAAAATGTTCTGATAATTTCAGCTCATTTGGTAGTGTGTTCCTGAATTAGGCACCCTTAAAAGAAATGCTGGACTGGCCAAGCGATGCTCTGTACATTGAAATCTTGCTATTGCCACTGTTAGTGCTCCCAGTGGTTATACCAGACTGTTACCGTTTGCTCACAAATGTGACATGGGAGTGCGCAGCAAGAGCATTTAGCTTCACAAAGGCAAATCTACAGACTGAATGAAAAAAGGTTTTACATTCATTAGCAATTTGTTCATTATCAGAGGTCGCTTCCCCTACAACTCATTCACTATCTGCTTCATTTGGCCTTTTGGATTTAATTGCACTATGGCCTCTGTTATGACTGTGACATAGTGTTTCTCCTTTGCCACACAGTTCCACAGTCCTCTGAAGCATATTTGCATATTTATTTATGTTATTTATTTATTTATTTATTTGACAGGGACAATACACATTGATCAACATCACTATTATGTGATGTAAATGTGCCAGATTTAGCTAGATCGCTAATTTCCATCTGTTGTCCCTGGGCAGGCTGATGTTAACACATTAATAACAAGCAGACCAGACTAGAAGCCATGGTACAACATTAAAAGTGCATAAAAACAGACACACAGAGCTTGTAAGCAGGCATGAGCAACACAGAATCAGGCACATGCAAAGGAACAATGGAGCACATAAGGCAAGCATATACAGCATAAAACAAGCACATACAGAAGGTATTAAAGCATAAAAAAGCACAAAACGTGATCACATGATGACATGCAGATACTCCACAATATTACACAACACACATGCAGTTTAGTAGTGACTTAACAGCCATAATATATATACATACATACATACATACATACACATATATACACACATATCCACACATACATATACATAGTATACACATATAAACAAAATTGAAAATACTGACGGCATATTTAGATATCATGTTGACATTGTTGATTACCCAATAACCAAATTTTTAAATTTTGGGTGAATGTGTCAATGTTTGTCAGGTCTCTCAAGTCTGCAGGCAGGGTGTTCCAAATATGTGATGCTTTAAAAGACAAGGCTGATTGGCTCAAAGCGCTTTTCCTTAATGCTATTATGCAATCCCCTCTTGTGGATGCCCTAGTGGACCTACTTGTAGTTCTTTTTCACAAACTCTGTCCGCACAGGAGGAGCGAGACCATTAAGGATTTAAAAAACTAAACGTGCGTCTGCAAATTTGACCAGATTTTCCCAATTTAGGAGGTCATACTTTGCTAAGATGTCACAGTGATGATGTCGGTTTGACCTTTTGTCTAGGACCTTTAGAGCGTGTTTGTCTCAGTGGGTTTGAGAGTTGTCTTACTGTCAAACTAGTTGGACACAAACATGTAAGTGATGCGAGGGAGAATCATGGCATTCAAAAACAATTTTGCAGCCTCTGTCGTAAGATTGTCTCTAATAAATCTAAAATTAGCCAGGTTAAATTTCACCGTGTTCACTATATTCTTTGTATGTTTTTAAGAATGAAGTTGTGAATCAATTATGAGTCCCAGATATTTAAACTCATGTACTACCTCAAGTTTCTGCCCTTGGACAAATACTTCGGGTTCAGTTACCAAATCCATCCTTTTTGTAAAAAATATGCAAACAGTTCTTTTAACGTTAAGACGTAAGCACGATTTGATCATGTCAGTGCTCCTTCCTGTTTTTAAGAAAGGTTTTCAATGCAGGGACTGTTTGCTTCACTAATCGAGTTATGGAGTAGTTGTGTTTTTATTTGCATTTTGTTGCATTTAAAAAAATATTTATTAACAAGTTGGTGAATAGTGGGCAATATTTCGTCCCAGAATGTCCCAAATCATACAATTTGATTGCTTTGAAAGTATATCCTGGAATATTTATAACATTTATTTTAAACTTTTCTATCCTAAAGTGGTAAGCCATGATTGAAATGGTTATTACATTACCTGGCATTTAGTTCAGAAAAAGTGTACTTAAGTGTCTTTAATGGATTCCATCCATCCATTATCTATACCCACTTATTCCTGGTCAGGGTCACGGAGAGTGCTGGAGCCTATCCCAGTGTGCATTGGGTGAGAAGCAGGAATATAACCTGGACAGGCCAATCTATCGCAGGGCACAGATCCCATTCACTCACACACCCATACCTATGGATAGGGCTAATTTATATTCTCCTATCACCTGCATGCCTTTGGACTTACTTTTTCCTTAAGAAAAGTTAGCGTGCGTGAAGCAAAAGTGTGGGGTTCGGGTCTTTATATTGTCATCAATCATCAAAAGTAGTCCACAAAAGTACCACAGAAATCATAAAGTACCACACGGTACTGCAGGGCATAGTAAAGAAGTACCACAGAAAACACCCAAGCATGAAAGTATCATAAAATGTACACCATAATGTTCCAAAGTACCATAAAGCATACTAGAATGTTCTAGAAGGGTACTGCAAAGCACACAACAAAACATGGCATGAATCGTGTCAGAATGGCACAAAGGCATACTACATTACTCTAGTGTAACAAATAGCACCCCAAAACCCAAAAAACAGTGTAGCACAAAGATGATGTAGTGAGTTATTACATTACTGTGGCAAACACGCCTGCCACAGGCCACCAAAGTGGCTTTCCTAGGGGCCCTCCAGCACAGAGACACAGGGAGAAGATGTTCAAATAGTCCACATTTATTTACGAGGGTTTGGCAAGATGGTACAGCCAAATGAGCAGATGTGAAACACTATCATGACAGAGAGGCTCTCTTGTGTGGGTGGGGATGGCAGATTTAACCTGTGCGCAGTGATTACCTCACTACGCACAGGTGCAGCCACTCCTGTTCCTGGGTCCAATTAGCCTGGCCAATTATCTAATTCTTAACCAATTATCCAATTGGCCAGGTCTAATTAGCTTGACCCAGTGCAGGTGTGGCTGCTTAAACAGCCATCCCCACACCACAATTACTCTCTGATTTTATTACATTATCCAAAATGGTCACCAGGCCTGTAATAAATGGTCAATAAAGGAATTTTATTACATTATGAGTGTTATGACCGCTAGTTATAAGATAAGATAAGATATACTTTTATTGAACCCAGTGGGGTAATTTGTCCTCTGCATTTGACCCATCCTTAGTTATCTAGGAGCAATGGGCAGCCACAGTGCAGTGCCCGGGGACCAACTCCAGTTCTGAGGCAGGTGCCTTGGTCAAGGGCACCTGCAGGAGTGCACCTTACAGTCACCAACGGGAAAATGAGACACGCGACAAAGGCCTCTAGGGATAATAGTTATTCATTAAAGCCAAAATGATGCTTACAGACACTATGGGATGTGTGGTATCAGTGTGTAAGCGGAGTATTGAATTTGTCAATGTTGGCTGTGTTGCAGCTGCAAAAACAAAAGACTGTCCGGCAAAGAAGGGTGAGAGAGCGCAGGACCCCCGGAGCTCTTTTTAACAATGAGGGGCTGCCTGTTAAGGGACCACACGCCCCCCCTAAATCTACACCAACCTGCTGAAAGACAGAAACATCAGGGAATGGCAGGTAGAACAGGGGCGTGTCAGGAGCCAAAATGCCATTACATTAGTTTCACAATTTTATTACATTACAGGAGTTTTATTACATTATCACAGACTTTTTACATTTGATTTTATTGCATTACATTAGACTTTTATTACATTATGGCAAATTATTAAACTTTTGGCTTTCATTTGGTTCCACTGTAAATGCATACTTGAGAACAAATTTAAGAGCAAGTAAGGCAAAACAAATAAAAATAAATAAATAATCACTGTAGGGTGCACAACAATTTGCAGCAGTAATATTGGCCTCATTTAATGACAGTGATTACGTATGCATCAGCATCAGATGAATATGCATCAGTTAACAACAAGCAAATCCCCTACGGATGGCACCATCATCACAAATGCTTTAAGAAGTCATTAAATTCTTTATATGCAATATTAAAATTGTATCTGACATTTCCACTTGCAAGTTAACTCTTCTTTATTCAACAGACTGGCTCGGTTCATCCGATGTGAAACTTGCCACTGGCTCTGATTGCATTGTACCATCTCCGTGAATCTTAAGTGACTGCTGCCACTTTTGAGTACCCTAGACCCCTTTGGCTTCATGTGAATTAATACAATACCTGGCCAAACGTATATGACACCTGACATCCAACATCTCGTCCAAAATTATGGGCATTAATATGGAGTTTGTCCACCCTTTGCTGCTATAGCAACCTCTACTCTTCTGGGAAGGCTTTATACTAGATGTTGGATGTTGGAGCATTGCTGCAGGGGTTGGCTTCTGTTCAGCCAGAAGAGCATCAGTGAGGTCAGGGACTGATTGGCCGATTAGGCCTGGCTCGCAGTTGGCTTTCCAGTTGATCCCAAAGGTGTTGGATGGGGTTAAGGTCAGGGCTTTCTGCAGGCCAGTCAATTGCTTTCGCACCGATCTTGACAAAACAATTTCTATATGGACCTCCCTGTGTGCCCGGAGGCATTGTCATACTGGAACAGGAAAGGGCCTACCCCAAAATATTGGAGAAGCATATAATCTAGAATGTGTTTTTATTCTGTAACATTAAGATGTGCCTTCGCTGAAACTGAGGGGCCTAACCAAAACCATTAAAAAAACATTCCCAGACCAAGGGGTGTCCGGAGACTTTTGGTCATATAGTGTCCCAGCATGTGAAGACTTTCTGGTTATTTCCCTCGGAACATAAACCCTACATACTTTGGCTTGCTGTTTGGTGTTCCATTATATAATCATGTGAGCTTGTGTGTGTTTCAGTTGTGGTTGGAAAGGAATGGCACAGAAAACAAACTGCTCTTTTCAGTGTTTTGTTGATCAAATTCTTCAGTATCATTTGGTCAGTAAAAGCCATGGGGGTCATGGGTAATTATTTCTGCCTTGCAAGAAGCTGGGATTGCTCTTTAAATCATTTAAGCAGAGCCTGAGTATTAAAATAATATAAATACATAAAAACAGACACTCCTTGTACCATAAACAGCAAAGTAGCTTGGAGATTCTTATGCCTTCAGATGAAAGAGAGGAGTGGACAGAAACCAGGCACTGATCTTTGTGGATTTAATGAGAAATGCCTCAGGCCTGTAACATCTGTAGTCTCCATAATCTAATACAACTGGTGGTCATATCCTTCAGTAAGGAAACAGAACCTCCCCAACACAAATTACATCAGCAGTTTCAAAAGATATAAAAGATTTTCCAGAGTCACATAGAAAGTTAGTTTGTGTCTCTTAGGGAATCATTCTGTGTCAATATGCGTCCTGACAAAACAAAAACAATACAGTCAAAATGAAAAATGTGTTATATACACTGTTCCTACTTTTGAGAAAAAAATAATTTCACAGGAGTCGTTTGCTTGTGTCAGCACTGAATTGCTGCATACTTAGGCTGCTGTTTTGAGCTGAAAAATGGCACCCTATGCTCTAATATACTGCTATGTATTTATGCTTAAACTAGACTTCAGAACCAATGAGGAAGCTGTGCTGTTTGATAGTGCTATAAAGATAGTAAAAATATCCCTTGTGTCACATATAGAAACATTATATACATATAATACATTTATTGATCTCATGCATCATTACTTTAATTTAGTTCATTTAAATAATGTTTGATTTCTCCTGACAGTTGACTTTTTCTTGACTCTTACTAATTATCCTTATCTTAAATGTATCTGCAGCAATCATTTGGGTTGCACCAGGCACCTTCTTTGACACTGTCTATGTGCTGCCATTGGCCAGAGTCACAGCTTGGTTGCTATCTTACCTCTAGTTATGATTTGCCAAGGTTGAGACTCCGTCATCTCATTTTAAGGGTCCTAGAATCTATCAATGGGGAAAGGAGCACCTCAGCCCTGAGGAGTGAGAGGATGTGATGAAGAGTCACAGCTAGGCAGGTGGATGAATCAAACCTTCTGAGGGTGGGATGAAACGTGTCAGAGAGAGAATGTCTCTTCTGACAGCTCACTGATCCCACACCAAACGAGTGCCTCCCTGTGCACAAAGTTCCGACGTGACAATGCCAGCATTCAGCCTGTTGCCGTGGCGCAGAAACTGATATCTCATCTCTTTGTAGTAATAACATACTGGTAAGAATATGACAAAAATAAACCTGTCCTTTTATTACAGCAGTTGGAACTTTGACTGATGTTTCTTTGCAAGATGACAGACTCCAAACAGCTCTGTGAAATGAGAAAGTCGAAGGTGCGAGTCTGGGCTTCTCAGTGCTCATTACATTACATTACATTACATTATAGATTCTTAGCAGACGCTCTTATCCAGAGCGACTTACAACAAGTGCATTACAAAACTCAGAGACAAGCGCTTTACAACATTCCTGCAAGAGAGCTACAATAGGTATAACTTTGCAAAAAGTGTGAATTGTACCCCTTTTTTTTTTTTTTTTTAAATATATATAAATTCCCACCCCCCACCCACCTAGTTGTAGATGAACCTAGTTACATGAAAATAACATGACGCGTGGTTACTCAGTTGAGGTTTAATGGATGTTAGAGGGTAGTGGGGGGTGATGAGGTGAGATGTAGCTTGAAGAGGTGAGTCTTCAGTCTACGTTTGAAGACGGCCAGGGTCTCTGCTGTTCTGACTTGCACAGGAAGGTCATTCCACCACCGTGGGGCTAGAACAGACAGGAGGCGTGACCGGGTGCTGGTGCGAGCCGGGGCAGGGACCAGGCGACATGTGGCAGCAGAACGGAGAGGTCTAGCTGGGGTGTAGGGTCTGATGAGTTGACGTAGATAGGGAGGGGCTGACCCCCTGGCTGCTTTGAAGGCAAGCACTAATGTTTTAAATTTGATGCGAGCCATCACGGGGAGCCAGTGGAGGGTGGTGAGCAGGGGGTAACGTGGGAATGTCTGGGGAGGTTGAAGACCAGACGCGCTGCTGCGTTCTGGATGAGTTGCAGGGGTCTGATAGATGATGCTGGGAGGCCAGCAAGCAGGGAGTTACAGTAGTCCAGGCGGGACAGGACCACTGCCTGGACGAGGAGTTGGGTCAAGTAAGTTGTGAGGAAGGGGCGGATCCTCCGGATGTTATACAGGAAGAACCTGCATGAACGTGTCACTGCTGAAATGTGCTCGGTGAGGGACAGTCTGTTGTCCATCACCACGCCAAGGTTTCTAGTTGAGGGTGATGGTGTGAGGATGGTATTACCTAGGGAGATAGAGAGATCAGAGAGAGGGGAGTTAAGAGCCGGAATATAAATGAGCTCTGTCTTACCTGGATTGAGCTTGAGATGGTGGCGGACCATCCATTACATTACATTACATTACAGGCATTTAGCAGACGCTCTTATCCAGAGCGACGTACAACAAGTGCATAGGTTTCAAGATGTAGAGGCGCAAAAGAAACACTAGAGTGAAGTAAGGATCGTAGTGCCAGAAGTGACCACATCGATCAGGACTCCAACCCTGTAGAGTAAGCTTGTTCAGCAGCAAGAATCCTACCAAGTACAAAGTACAAACTAGCACTGGAATCACACCTAATCATACAAAAACAATCCTACCAGATACACTAACATAATCAAATTATCCTAGCTAGGTACAATGAGTGCTGAACTATAGGCTAGGGAGGGGTGGGGAGAGGTGCAGCCTGAAGAGATGAGTCTTCAGTCTGCGTTTGAAAGTGGTGAGATTCTCTGCTGTTCTGACCATCACGGGGAGGTCATTCCACCAGCGAGGGGCCAGGACAGACAGCAGACGGGAGCGGGAAGTGCAGACGCGAAGAGGGGGAGGTGCCAAGCGTCCAGAGGTGGCAGAACGGAGAGGTTCTCTGAATATCACTCAGGCAGGCAGTGATGCGGGCTGAGACCTGTGTGTCAGAGGGTGGGAAGGAGAGAAACAGTTGTGTGTCATCAGCATAGCAATGGTAAGACATACCATGAGCTGTGATGACAGGGCCAAGGGACTGGGTGTAGAGAGAGAAGAGGAGAGGACCAAGGACCGAGCCCTGTGGGACTCCGGTGGTGAGGGGGTGTAGCGCAGATACTTTACCAGCCCAGGCTACCTGGAAGGAGCGATCTGAGAGGTAAGACTCAATCCAATTGAGGACTGTGCCACAGATCCCCATTGCAGATAGGGAGGACAGGAGGGTGGGGTGGTCGACTGTGTCGAAGGCTGCCGATAGGTCCAGAAGTAATAAGACGGAGGAGAGGGAGGCTGCTCGGGCTGCGTGGAGAGCTTCGTTGACAGAGAGGAGTGCGGTCTCTGTCGAGTGGCCTGGTCTGAATCCAGACTGATGGGGATCGAGGAGCTCATTCTGTGAAAGAAACACAGAGAGTTGATTTGATGCAGCACGTTCAATGGTTTTTGACAGAAATGGAAGGAGAGATACCGGTCTGTAGTTCCCAATGATGGAGGGGTCTAGTGTAGTCTTTTTCAGGAGGGGGAGATGAGGGCCTTCTTGAAGGTTGACGGGAAGCAGCCGGATGTCAGGGAGGAGTTAACCAGGGAGGTGATGAATGGGAGAATCTCGGGTGAGATTGCCTGGAGGAGTGGTGAGGGAATGGGGTCAAGGGCACAGGTTGTGGGGCGATGGGAAAGTAGGAGTTGTGAAACCTCAGAATCGGTGAGGGGAGAGAAGTCGGAGAAACAAGGGGAAATGGTGAGGGAGGGGAGAGTACAGGTTGGGGGGTGGGGAGTTGGGAGCCAGTGACCGTAAGCAGAGGAGTGGAGAGACAAGGGGAGGGGAGCATAGGGTGAGGTGGAGTGCAGAAGGAGTTGCGGATGACTGCAATCTTCTCGTCAAAGAAGGTTGCAAAGTCGTCAGCAGTGAGCGAGGACTGAGGGCGTGCAGATGGCTGGCTGAGGAGAGAGGAAAAAACAGAAAACAGTTGCCGAGGGTTAGAACGGTAGTTATGGATTTTGGTTTGATAGTAGTTTACCTTGGCAGCAGTCACCGTGGAGGAGAACGCTGCAAGGAGGGATTGGTAGGCAGAGAGGTCTGAAGCATCTCTGGATGTCCTCCACTTCCTCTCTGCTGCACGGAGTCCAACCCTGGAGGTGCGTATGGCATTGGACATCCACGGGCGGGGAGGAGATGGACGTGTTGGCCTAGAGACAGTGGGGCAGAGGGAGTCAAGAGCAGATGTAAGGGAGGAAAGTAGGGAGGTGGATGCAGAATCAGTGGGGAGGGTGGTGAAGGATTCGAGAGGAGGGAGGGCAGCAGTGACAGAAGAAGCAAGAGAGGAGGTTGAGAGGGAGCAGAGATTGCGGCGGACAGATACAGTGGGTGTGGGGGGAGAAGGTGGGTGAGAGGGAGCAAGGGGGAGGGAGAAGGAAACGAAGTGGTGGTCAGAGGTGTGCAGAGGGGTTACAGTGATATCGGTGCAAGGGCTATTCCTCAGAAAAACCAGATCGAGGAGGTTGCCCGCCTTGTGGGTAGGGGGAGATGACTGTAGGGAGAGGTCAAAGGAGTGGAGGAGATGTAGGACAGCTGAAGACTGAGATGTTTCCAGGTGGAGGTTGAAATCTCCAAGCAGGATCAGTGGGGTGCCGTCCTCAGGGAAAGAGCTGAGTAGGATATCCAGCTCATCGATGAAGTTTCCCAGTGGACCTGGGGGGCGATAAATGACAACAATGTATAGATTAGTTGGACAGGTGATTGAAACAGAATGGTATTCAAAACTGAATCGGGGTAGGTCAGAGAGAGGTAGGGCTGAGTATTTCCAGGAGGGAGAGATTAGAAGACCAGTGCCACCACCACGGCCTGATGGTCGGGGAGTGTGGGAGAATGAAAAGAAAGAGGAGAGGGCAGCAGGGGTTGCAGTGTTCTCTGGGGTGATCCATGTCTCAGTGAGGGCAAGGAAATCAAGGGAGAGCAGGGAGGCATAGGCTGAGATGAAATCAGCCTTCTTTGAAGCAGACTGGCAGTTCCAAAGTCCTCCAGCAACTGTGCAGTTATTGCAGGGAGACAGCTGGGGGTAGGAGAGGTTAGCTGGGTTCCGTCGCTTAGGGGGCCACGTCTTTGGAACCGGGTGCTGTAGGGCAGAGAGCAGACAGAGATGGGAAGAGCTTGCATAAAACTGACGAGGAGCGACGCTAGTGTCGCTCAGAAACACTATTTGAAGTGCCGCGTAATTACTCAATAATGTAGCGATAAGCGGCTCTAAACGGATCAAATACAAGCAATTTACAATACCTTGAACCAAAACAGCTGCGCAGATAAACGGGGATGAAACAAAGTTACCGATCAAAGACTTACGCGATACTAATTACTACCAATATTGCACAGCTGACAATCAATCAAGACTAGGAGTTTAACCGGTAAAAACAGCTGGCTACAAATCACTAATATGACGACGCAACAAGCAAAGACGACTAATTTAAAGAAACTAAGGCAAATTAAGGCCACAAGACACAACTAACAAGCAAAACAATACTTAGACTAGCTACTCAGAGGGACGGAAGTGAAGCTCTAGTCACGCCGAGGAGAATGCACTTTCTGAAGAAGTTCTAGAAAGCAGCAGTTTTAAACTAGCGTCGCTCAGAAACACTATTTGAAGTGCCGCGTAATTACTCAATAATGTAGCGATAAGCGGCTCTAAACGGATCAAATACAAGCAATTTACAATACCTTGAACCAAAACAGCTGCGCAGATAAAACGGGGATGAAACAAAGTTACCGATCAAAGACTTACGCGATACTAATTACTACCAATATTGCACAGCTGACAATCAATCAAGACTAGGAGTTTAACCGGTAAAAACAGCTGGCTACAAATCACTAATATGACGACGCAACAAGCAAAGACGACTAATTTAAAGAAACTAAGGCAAATTAAGGCCACAAGACACAACTAACAAGCAAAACAATACTTAGACTAGCTACTCAGAGGGACGGAAGTGAAGCTCTAGTCACGCCGAGGAGAATGCACTTTCATTAAGCCAATCGGGTCCGGAAATCGGGTCAGGACACGCTACCCTCCTGGAAAACCCAAGCAGCCTTAAGGAATGACGTGTGCACTCTGGGTAGAATAAAAACAAGTGCATCAGACAGCAGAGGAAGAATCGCCCAGAGCAGTGCAGACATCATAAAACTGAATGTAGTAAAAAATATATATATATATAAAATGAACTATAAATAAATCAGCTGGAAGCAAACACTGTCGGTCTTTAGCTCAGAGGGGCAGTTTGAGGCATTTACACACTCTTCAGCCATCTTTCCAGCTGCTTGAGGGAAACGATGTCTGCTTTCTGTCCAAAAAAAGCAACAGAATGTGCCGACTCGAGCTGAACTTAAAGTGATGACTCCGGAGAGCCGGCAGATGACTCTGGAAACAGATCGGACAGGTCCTCAGACCAACAGGCAAGGTTATGAAAAAAACTAAACTAAATCCAACATTGCAGACATTACAGTTAAGGAAAAAAACTAAACCAACCGAAAGAAAAATAACACATTATTTGTACATTACATTTTAAACCTTTAGGTTAATGTAGTATGTATCTTAAATACAATTACATGTTGTCACAAAAGATGTTATCACACAAAATAATATGGGTTATAGGTAGAGTTTGGGATAGGATAAAAAGTTGTACATATGATTTGGGTGTCTGAGGTAGAATTCTGATAAGGCTTAGGGTTAAAATATTATTATGGCACTAGGTTTTACAGTCTTGCTATGGTTAACCAATAAACCTTTAATTTGTAATAAAAGTATTGCTTTTTAACAACATGTTAATACATAGTACAAAGCACAGTAGTTCCAGTGGGCTAAATGTTTAGCATTATCAAGAGGATTAAAATATTATCTTGAAAAAATGTGACTAATGCCTGAACTAAGCACCAGAAAGTCTCATGTGGATTTTATCATGGCAGAATGATCAGAATGATTAAAAAATATATAATTTATAGATGTATTATTAAATATGATTAAAATATTACTGCTCCATGAGCCAAGTAAACACACACCTTCTGCAACTCTGTTGGAGTTCTGAGCCATAGCAATGTTAATACCCTCAGCACAAAATAAAAGTCAGATATGTAATTAACTGACTTTCTACCTCCTAACGCTGTTTCAGATGAAGCTCATCTTCAAGCCACAACATACTGGGAAAGGAAATTTAGCTGCAAATCTTTCTTTCTACCTCTTCAGTGAAAGGCTATGTGATTAAGTTTGGACAGGCTATTAGATAAAAGAGTTAGCAACTACAGCATTGTGGCTACATGTATAGTCTTATGATTATTTTGCACTTACTGTAATGAAGCAAATAATCTTTGCAGCAAAAAGCCGCACTTAATTAAAGTCTATAATCAAGTGCAATTTTGTTTGTTTGAGCGGCCCGTCCTTTTCGAACCCCACATCTTCCCATCATTAGGATACTTTTCCCCATAACGATGATGCATAAAGCAAATGATCTTAAATAAACTTACATGATTAGCAAGCACAGAGGTTGATTAGCATTAAGCCTAGATTCATTGAAAAGCTTTAATCTTCTGAATGCAAATGAGTTATTTAGTGATTAACATAAAACAACTCCAGTACTTGTAGGAAGCAAAACAACCTATACAAGCAAGAGCAAGGGAAACAAAGTTCCACTACTTGCACAAGCTCACGATTAGCACCGGCTTGGTTATATACATTCAAATATAGTGCACTCCATAATGTTTGGGACAAACATAGTTTTTCTTGATGTTACTCTGTACTCTATAATCTTGGATTTGTAATCAAACAATTCCGATGAGGTTAAAATGCAGATTCTCAACTTTGATTTCAGGGTATTTTTATACATTTTGACTTGACCACGTCAGAATGACAGACCTGAGAGGCTGAGAAATAAGTAAATAAATAAATGTATAAAATGTATGTATAAGAAGTGGTGTAATTTCTACACGGCATATAAATAAATGTATAAAAATAACATTTAATGAAAACAGAGCATCTGAACATTAACCAAATGTGAATTGTTTGATTACAAAATTGAGGAGAACAGCGCCAAATAAAGAAAAATATGTTTTTGTCCCAAACTTTATGGAGGGTACTGTATACTGTATATACTGTATCATTTGGCTGCATCATTGCTGGGCTGTATCACTAACGAGCTACGAATGAGAGCTTGGAGCTGACATTATCTATGAGGGAAGCTGGGTTTAAGTCCACAGGGCTTCATTGAGTCCTCACTGTGACTGTCCCATGCAACAATTTTCCCCGAACAAACAAAACTGGCACTGTGATGTTCTGTGTAAGGACCCACACGCAGACCAGGGAAATCCAAAAAAACGTTGTCTTTACTCAGTGCGAAGTTCGAAGCCAGGTGATCAGAGAGAGTGCGGTACAGAATCGAGTTTCCAAAAGAAAAGTAAAAAGACAGGCAAAAAGTCAAAAACCAGGAGATCAGAAATAGCGAAGGTACAAAGGGGCAGGCAAAAGAGAAGTCAAAGAAAAGCGAAGGTCGAACCAGATCAAACAAAACCAAAAGGGGCAGGCAAACTCGAAGTCGGGCAAAGGGGTGTCGCAAGAATCTCAATAAACAAAGGCTTACAAATAATCGGCACAATGAATATGATCAACGTTCTGACAGGGACTTGGTGGAAAAGACTGACATTTATACACTGGGAAAGGTAACAATCAAGGAGGGGTTACGTGAGTGAGGGCGGAGTAACAAACAACATCCAGGTGAAGAACATTAGGATAACTAATTAAATGACAGGGGACTGACAAAACGCGGACTGGAATCACATAGACAACAATGATAACAGACGGCCTGGGTTTAGCAGGTAAAACACGTGCAGAGAGAGAGAGGTGCAGTTAGAGCAAGAGACAGGTGCAGGCAATTGCAGAACTCAGCGTTAGAGCAGGCTAGAAAGAAAAGGGGCGGAGCTACAGCGCAGCATGGAAAAGGGGAGACTGGTTAATGTATTAGTATAGTGATCTAAACTATCAAAAACCCAAAACTAGTGTGTGTTAGTCCATTAGTAATATTCACATGTTAGTATATTAGCGAGGTTAGTACTTTACAATCTATAAGTTAGTAGGGATTAGTAGAAATTAGTAAAACTAGAAATCAGCAGGAAGAAAGTAAAGCGAGACTGGAAAGAAGGGGGAAACCACGAAAACCCGGAACCACTCGAATAGTGAAATCACACAAGTACAGGGGAGTGAAGCAGCTCAGGGAACACAGACAGAGACAGTACTGGGGAGACAAGTGACCGGGAAATACAGACTACAACAGTACCCCCCCCCTAGGAAACGCCTCTTGGCGTTTTCACCGGTGGCACAGGGTGTTTGATATGAAAGTCCTTAATAAGCTGCTTATCCAAAATGAAGCGAGAGGGGATCCAGCTTCTTTCCTCGGGGCCGTAGCCTTCCCAGTCCACCAGGTACTGAAGGCCGCGACCCCGACGACGAACATCCAGCAGTTTGTTCACAGTGTAGGCATCACCACCATCAATGAGTCGGGGGGGAGGGGGGGGCTCAGGGGCAGGGCAGAGGGGATGGGTAACAACGGGTTTTAAGCGGGAAACATGAAAAGTGGGGTGAATTCTGCGCATGGTGGAGGGTAACTTTAATAACAGCAGTGGGGCTGAGGATTTTAACAATAGGAAAGGGGCCAATAAAACGAGGAGCTAACTTCTGGGACTCAACACGTAGGGGAATGTCTCTGGTGGTGAGCCAAACACGCTGTCCAACTCTGTAGGAGGGGGCTTTAGAGCGGCGGCGATCGGCCGTCACCTTCATCCTGGCGCTGGCGCGAAGCAAGTTGAGGCGAGCGGTCTTCCATGTTCTCCTGCAGCGCCGGATGAAGGCTTCAGCTGAGGGGACCCCCACCTCCTCCTCCTGACTAGGGAATAGAGGCGGCTGGTACCCTAGGCAGCACTCGAACGGAGAAAATTTGGAAGCGGAGGTGTGTGAGTTAATGGCATACTCTGCCCAGGGTAGTTGATAAGACCATGAGGTGGGGTTCTTGGAGCAGAGGCATCTAAGGACAGTTTCGATCACTTGATTGGCCCGCTCGGTCTGGCCATTGGTCTGGGGGTGAAATCCTGAGGATAGGCTAATGGAGGAACCCAACAGTGAGCAGAAAGCTTTCCAGAAACGTGCAGTGAACTGGGGGCCTCTATCGGAAACTATGTTAGTGGGGATGCCGTGTAATCTAATGACGTGATGAATGAGTAAGTTGGCGGTTTCTTTGGCAGAGGGAAGCTTGGTGAGGGGAACGAAGTGAACAGCTTTAGAGAACCTATCAACTATGGTGAGGATAGTGGTGAAAGTGTTGGATGGGGGTAAGCCTGTGATGAAATCTAATGCTATGTGAGACCAGGGGCGGTGTGGGATGGGGAGGGGCTGTAACAGACCTGAGGGTGGGTGGTGAGAGGGTTTGTTCTGGGCACAGACCAAGCAGGCAGCCACAAAGTCCAAGATCTCTTGTTTCATGGAGGGCCACCAAAAACGTCTCTGAATAAATGTCCTGGTTCTGGTGGCCCCCGGGTGGCATGAGAGTTGCGAAGCGTGGCCCCAAAGGAGAACTTGAGAGCGGACTTGGGCAGGAACGTAGAGACGATCCGCTGGGCAATTACTTGGACCAGCCTCATCCTCCTGGGCCTTACGAACCATCTCCTCGATGTCCAAGTGAATGGCATTGATGAAACAGCTCCGCGGGAGGATGGTGTCAGGTGAAGGATCTTTGGTGGGTGGTTCAAACCGGCGGGAGAGGGCGTCAGGCTTGGTATTCTTTGACCCGGGGCGGTAAGCAAGGGTAAAGTCAAATCTGGAGAAGAATAGTGCCCATCGGGCCTGGCGAGAGTTGAGGCGTTTGGCTGTGTGAAGGTACTCCAGGTTCTTATGATCAGTCCACACCAGGAAAGGTGTTTGAGAGCCCTCAAGCCAATGGCGCCATTCTCCCAAAGCCATCCTCACCGCCAACAGCTCACGGTTCCCAATGTCATAGTTCTGTTCTGTGGGTGTCAGGCGGTGAGAGAAGTAGGCACAGGGATGGATCTTATTGTCCCTGGAGGAACGCTGAGATAGAACGGCTCCCACCCCAATGTTGGAGGCATCAACCTCTACGATGAACTGAGCCGCAGAGTCAGGATGAACAAGGATGGGTGCAGAGGTGAAGCGGTTTTTGAGGGCTCGGAAGGCTGTTTCAGCCTGGGCGTTCCACTGGAATCGGGTCTTAATGGATGTGAGGGCGGTGAGTGGGGCTGCCAGAGAACTGTAATTACGGATGAAACGGCGGTAAAAGTTGGCGAAGCCCAGGAAACGTTGCAGTTCCCGACGACAGTCTGGCTGAGGCCATTCCACAACCGCCCGGATCTTCTGGGGGTCCATCTGAATGCTGCCGGCGGAGATGATGTATCCCAGGAAAGAAGTGGTGTTGCAACTAAACTCACATTTCTCCGCCTTGACAAATAAGCGGTTCTCCAACAGTCTCTGGAGCACCTTGCGGACCTGGATGATATGTTCCTCCTTAGTTTTGGAAAAGATCAGGATGTCATCCAGGTATACAAAAACAAACTTATTTATCCAGTCCCTCAGAACATCATTCACCAGTGTCTGGAAAATAGCTGGTGCGTTTGTGAGCCCGAAGGGCATCACCAAATACTCCCAGTGTCCAGTAGGAGTGTTGAAGGCTGTCTTCCATTCATCGCCCTCTCGAATGCGCACCAGGTGATAGGCGTTGCGCAGGTCCAGCTTGGTGAATATGGTGGCTCCTTGCAGGAGTTCAAAGGCGGAAGCCATGAGGGGGAGTGGGTAACGGTTCTTGATCGTAATGTCATTGAGGGCTCGGTAGTCGACGCAAGGCCGGAGTGAGCCATCCTTCTTCCCCACAAAGAAGAATCCAGCCCCTGCTGGTGAGGATGAAGGACGGATGATGCCGGCAGTCAAGGACTCCTGGAGGTATTTATTCATAGCTTCCGTCTCCGGCCGAGACAGAGAGAACAATCGACCTCTGGTGGGAGTGATGCCGGGCTTCAAGTCAATGGTGCAGTCGTAAGGGCGGTGAGGAGGCAGAGAGGTGGCTCGGGACTTGCTGAAGACCTCTTCTAGGTCCAGGTACTCGGGAGGAACCGCCGACAGGTCCGTCGGCTTCTCGGGAGGAGGTGACTCAGGAACAGAAGAATGGGCCTCTCGCAGACAAGATGCTAAACAGAATGGGCTCCAGCCCAAAATCTTGTGCGAGTTCCACTCCAAGGTGGGGTTGTGCTTCTCAAGCCAGGGATGCCCGAGAATGATGGGTGAGTGGGGAGATTCAATGATGTGGAGCCGAAGCTCCTCTTGATGGTTGCCGGAGAGCCGAACCTTGAGAGGAACGCTGGTGTGAGTAATATTCGCCAACCTTTGACCATTGAGCGAGTTGGCCACTAGGGGGCATGACATCTTCTCCAAGGGGATCCCCCATCTCTCGGCGGCCCCAGCGTCCAGGAAGTTCTCCTCGGCCCCGGAGTCGATGAGGGCGGTGGTCCCTTTGGTTCGTCCATCCCACTCAATGTTGACAGGCAGGCAAGTCCGGTGTTTGGAGGAGGATTCGGTTGGAATCATACCCACTAGTGCTTCTCGACACACTAGCGGGCGTTGTCTTTTTAGCGGGCAGGCTGCGACATAGTGGCCTGGTTTCCCACAGTAGAGGCATGACCTGGTGTGCATTCTTCTATCCCTCTCCTCCTTGGTCAGGCGAGCACGGTTGACTTGCATCGGCTCCGGGTCCGACATCATGACTGGAGGAGGTTTGAGATTGGTAGAAGGTGCAGCAGTGGTTCTGGACCTCTCAGTGACTGCTCGGTTGTAGACCCCTTGACTGCGAGCCGTTGGCGCTCTCGGATGCGTGAATCCACGCGGATAGCCAGGGCAATGAGATCGTTTAGGTCCTCGGGCAGGTCCCGGGTCAGCAGCTCGTCCTTCACGCTCTCAGACAGGCCATTGAGGAAGGTGTCGTACTGAGACTTCTCCTCCCAGCCACTGGCGGTAGCCAGAGTACGAAAGTCGATGGCGAAGTCCGACACCGTCATTCCCCCTTGGCGCATGCGCAGGAGTTCTTGCGCCGCATCATGGCCGTGCTTGGAGCGGTCGAAGACCCGTTTCATCTCTTCTGCGAGCAGCGTGGAGGTCTGCACGCAGGGAAGCCCCTCCTCCCAGGCAGCCGTTCCCCACTTCCTAGCTCGCCCGGTGAGCTGCGTGATGATGTAGGCAACTCGGGCCTGCTCAGTGGGGAAGGTAGCTGGCTGTAGCTGGAAGATCAGCCGGCACTGGGTAAGGAATGGGCGGCAGCCACCAGGTTCTCCGTCGTACTTCTCCGGAGGAGGAAGGTCGGGCTCACGAGCACGTACAGGTGGGATGTCAGGCGTAGCGGGTGCTGCAGGTTGCTGGGGAGCGAAGCCAGGCGAGGAAGCCCGGAGTGCAGATATCAGCTCCGCCACGCAGGAGGTTAGGGTCTGCAGCTGGTGAGAGACCGACTCCAAGTGGGACTGGTGGCGTCCCAACATGGCTCCCTGCTGCCCAAGTACAAATTGTACCTGGGCAGGGTCCGCTGGGTCCATCCTGGTCAGAACGTACTGTGATGTTCTGTGTAAGGACCCACACGCAGACCAGGGAAATCCAAAAAACGTTGTCTTTAATCAGTGCGAAGTTCGAAGCCAGGTGATCAGAGAGAGTGCGGTACAGAATCGAGTTTCCAAAAGAAAAGTAAAAAGACAGGCAAAAAGTCAAAAACCAGGAGATCAGAAATAGCGAAGGTACAAAGGGGCAGGCAAAAGAGAAGTCAAAGAAAAGCGAAGGTCGAACCAGATCAAACAAAACCAAAAGGGGCAGGCAAACTCGAAGTCGGGCAAAGGGGTGTCGCAAGAATCTCAATAAACAAAGGCTTACAAATAATCGGCACAATGAATATGATCAACGTTCTGACAGGGACTTGGTGGAAAAGACTGACATTTATACACTGGGAAAGGTAACAATCAAGGAGGGGTTACGTGAGTGAGGCGGAGTAACAAACAACATCCAGGTGAAGAACATTAGGATAACTAATTAAATGACAGGGGACTGACAAAACGCGGACTGGAATCACATAGACAACAATGATAACAGACGGCCTGGGTTTAGCAGGTAAAACACGTGCAGAGAGAGAGAGGTGCAGTTAGAGCAAGAGACAGGTGCAGGCAATTGCAGAACTCAGCGTTAGAGCAGGCTAGAAAGAAAAGGGGCGGAGCTACAGCGCAGCATGGAAAAGGGGAGACTGGTTAATGTATTAGTATAGTGATCTAAACTATCAAAAACCCAAAACTAGTGTGTGTTAGTCCATTAGTAATATTCACATGTTAGTATATTAGCGAGGTTAGTACTTTACAATCTATAAGTTAGTAGGGATTAGTAGAAATTAGTAAAACTAGAAATCAGCAGGAAGAAAGTAAAGCGAGACTGGAAAGAAGGGGGGAAACCACGAAAACCCGGAACCACTCGAATAGTGAAATCACACAAGTACAGGGGAGTGAAGCAGCTCAGGGAACACAGACACAGAGACAGTACTGGGGAGACAAGTGACCGGGAAATACAGACTACAACAGGCACACTGTGAGACCCAAGAGTTGAGTTTCACTCAAAGGGTTAGAGGTAACCAAATACCTGGAACCTTTTTGTAAGGGCAACATATATCTTTGCAAGCATTCTCTGGTCTGTAACTTACAAAATGAATTACACATTCCATTTCTAAGGTAAGACTATTTCATTCATTTACTAAGATTGGCATTTAGGTTTGACAGCACAGCTGTCATCAGTAAGAAGTATATTTTGGCTGTTCTTAGCGCTAGCCCTCCCCTGTAGTACTGTGTGGCCTGCAGGGTGTGAGATATAATCACTGGCTCCAGGGGAGACGGCACACACTCACTCCAAACAGGAAACTTCCTTCAGCATTTAAAACAGGCCAGTGACTGAGATTTGGTCCCGCTACATAAGGACAGTAAAATAAGAGGCAGTGCAGAGGTCTCTGCAGAGCTACAAGAAGAAAGCCTTTCTTATTCAAGCGAGACTAATTGGGACCAGATGATATGGTTCATAATATTGTTACGGTTCATACTTTTGTTAGTCCCAATATCCAAACGCGGCTTCCCATTAAATGTGTCAAACTGGCAGCAGATTGCCAGGTAATGCCTGTCAAACTGGTTATGGTGACGATAAAAAATAATTCAATTTTTTTCTCCTTTCATTCCAGAAGATAAACTCCTACTAATTGTTCTCTTTGGATTTATATCTGAACAGAAATAGGGGATGTTGTCCTGCTCTAGCAACTGCCCCTCTCCTCCAAAAAAAAAAAAAAAGAAGAAATAAATACATAAAAATACAAGAAAGAACCTTGTCTCATAGCTCTGAATGGGATGCAGTAGAAAAATCCAGAGTTAAATCTAAATTATTCATTACTATGGAGATTTAATTTGGGGAACAAAAACAACGGAACCATTTGAAAATCTCTATTACTGGCTTGTTTTGCAAATGTTCAGTTTGATCCAAAGCCTGTTTATTTGTCTTGCTGTCTCTAAAGAGCTCTATTCCTTTTGATACTGATACTGAAACCTTGCTGTAGGGGAAATGTGTTCCGGAAAGCAAAAATGAAGAGGGAATGAGGGAAGGGATGGGTACACCCTCCTCCGTGTCTGTGGTGCGCACAGAGCCTTAATCACAAGCGGATGTTTTAGTGAGCGATGAAGGTCACGCCTCAGTCACAAAGCAGCCTGCTTTATGCATCTGTACCACTGGGCTTTCCCAAAATGGCCACCAAGACATCTTGTTCACCATTCTCTGTCTACCACCAAGCCGACCCACAGCTACAACACGCCCCCGATTCTGTCAAACTGCAAGGTTTTGGTGAGTCCTCAAACTATCAAAATACCAAAATAAGCTCTGAGGAAAGGCAGCTCTGGCTGAATTCACCAGATCACCTTGGGGCTCGCGGCCCGAGGATCAAATGCAGTCAGACACAGCTCTTTGATCACTGAGGAGGAAAAAAAAACATAAACAGTTAGGTCTGCAGCTTCACAGTGTGGGCATACCCCACACTAGTGCCAGAATGATAAGGGGAAGCAATGCCTACTGCAATCACATTTTATTGTTTTATGAATGGTGTAGTTTGACTCATATGCACCAAAATATTACAAAAGGAGTCTGGTCCCTAAGAAGCAGCTGAAGAAAGCTGCTCAAAGATGGCTTCCGAGGGGCTGTACTCATAAGCAGTGATCGCACATGGATAGGCTGTATCATGTGACCTTAGTTGGGATGAAGGGTAGTATGGTGTATTTAGGCTTAATACAAAAAAAGAGAAAAGTTTACTCATTGAGTTTGATGAGTTTACTCATTAATAATGCCTTTTAATTAATGTCTTTTATCAGTTCATCAGTCAATAAGGAGCTGATTTCATGCAATCTATGATCAGATGTGCATGTGTGGCCAAGAGTCGATGCAGTAGAGATGCAATAAGGATTTGTTTATTTCCCATGTGTATTATCATTTATTTTACAAAATACAATTGTCTTGGATGACAAAACATGTTGCAGTGGAAATATTTTCAAAGGTATCATTTATTTTATTTTTATTGAATCTCCCTTTTAGTGTAGGTTTCAGAATCATAGAATATATGGTTCTTGAGATTTAGACCAGGGACTCATGTCCTCTACAGGGGGACAACAAAGAATTTCCAGGTTTTATTAGGCTATATAAACCATAGTTCCGCACATCCATCATCTACCCCGCTTATTCCTTGTCATGGTTGTGGCGGTGGGGTGGGGGGGGGGGGGGGGGGGGCTACGCATGGGACATGGGGGGACATGGGGCAAGAGACAGGAACACAGGTTTCCAATCCATCGCAGGTCACACACCATTCACTCAAACACTCATATTTATGGGCAATATAGGCTCCGTTAGACAAACCTATGCAGAGGAAACTGGAGTACCTGGAGGAAACCCATGGGGATAGCATGCAAACTTCACACAAAAAAGGTCCCAACTGAGATTTGAACTAATAATACCAATGTTTATGTTACAGTCGTAGACAGAGTTACCTGCACTGAGGCATACTTAGATAGGCAGCTCAAAGCAGCTGAAGATGGGGTCGAGTGTAGATAGGAGAAGGAAGTGGAGGAAGAGAGAAAAAAGGGGGCATCTCCAAGGCCCAGCTGATACAAGATGTGTGCGATTCAAAACTGTGAAATACAGCTTTGAACAGCCAATGAAATAATACAGAACGTCAACAAGCCAAGAATACAATTTCAGACGGGAACAGACAGTCTAACAACACAACAATCCAGTCTAGGAGGCTGAGACAAAGGTCACAGGAACTCGTTAAAAAAGTAAAAGTGAACTAAATATAACACTGTTATGCTAGAATTATATACGGAAGGCATGAAGAGTTAACGTGTTGACCGTATTAGAATTGTACTGCATTTTTTCATATGGGCCTGTTTGTTTTGGGGGATTTTTGCCTTCAGTTTTGCCAGGCTTGTTTTTAGGCATAGGCGAACTAGGTGATCTCCTAGAGCACCACCACCTGGGTGCCAAAAAAGTGGAAGAAAATGTTTTTTGATTGATTTATATGACAGCCTATTTACTCGCGAATGTCCTTCAAAGTGGCATCTGACGCGGCCATTTCATTTATAAATAAACCGAAGCTCGCACTGCACTGCACTCCTCACACAGTCCTGCTCAGATTCCCCTGACCCATGGTGGCCGATGCTCGTACTGCACTACACTCCTCACACAGTCCTGCTCAGATTGCCCTGACCCACGGTGACCGATGCTCACACTGCACTACACTCCTCACACAGTCCTGCTCAGATTGCCCTGACCCACGGTGACCGATGCTCACACTGCACTACACTCCTCACACAGTCCTGCTCAGATTGCCCTGACCCACGGTGACCGATGCTCACACTGCACTACACTCCTCACACAGTCCTGCTCAGATTGCCCTGACCCACGGTGACCGATGCTCACACTGCACTACACTCCTCACACAGTCCTGCTCAGATTGCCCTGACCCACGGTGGCCAGTCAGCCTGGGACGCTCACAGTTTGAGAAGGACAGCAGCGCTGGCCTGAGGGACATGGAGTGTGGGTGTGGGGGACGGGCTTGTGCAGATATAGGTCAAGCGAAGTTCAAAACTGGTAGGCTACATTACGGGATGATTATGTGACACTGAGTCGTTCAATCAGAGTTGGTTAGCATGCTCTGAAATGGCAGGGGGTTAACACCTCTTTCATTGTTTACAATGAGAAAGTATATAGCATGCGCCCAAATGCTAAGAGGTTGCTGACCCCCCCCCAGCATCCTCTACACTTTGATCCGAGAGCTGGGGGTGTCAGAGGCGAGAGGTCTGAAGGTCCAGAAGGGAAGTGCCGGAAAGTTAAAGCAAAGGAACAGAGGAGCATTTGGGGAGTTACACTAAAATAAACCTTTTTTTTTATACCCTGAAAGACAGGACTGCAGAAAAACAGACCAACAGCTGCCCTACAATATGTGATAAAAGTTGCTTTCAAACACAATAACTGACTTGATTGTGATTATATCCAGGCTACTTGGAAGCCTTTGTGTGGCGGTGCTTTTCCATTCTTTCGTGTGATTATCCTGAAAGCTGTCCCTCATCTCACCCACACACACAAGGCCACTCCGGCTCGTCATGAAGCAAAGTGATTGATGAATTGCCGGTTATTGCGCTCCTCGCTCTCTTTCGGATTTACATGCGGCGAAACGGCCATTACCGGGAACGGAATGGAAGATTATTGCTTTGACATTTACGTCAAAATGGCCCACTTCATAATGATGCCATTCGCACCGCCATTAATGCACTGCTAATGCTACGTTCCGCTGATTCTTTGACACGATGCATTCCGACTGTGCAAAAACTACAGTACTGGAAGTATAATATTCTTTCTTGAACTAGGGTTTTATGAAATGTAACAGGAACACTAAGTGGCTACTGTATTAGTTTCACTAATTTAGTATCAGGTAAGACCCCGTTTTGCCTCCAGAACAGCCAGAATTATTTGCAGCATGGACTCAACAATGTGCTGGTAATATTTCTTAGTGATTTTGGCCCATATGAACTCGACAGCATCACGCAGTTCCTGTGGATTTATTGGCCACACACCTTATTTCAAAGGCTTGCTATCTATTTTTATTTACTTTTATTCATTTTATTTAACCATGATAAAGTCAATATCGTTTTAATAGGGGTGCACCGATCGATCGGCCGTGGATCAGAACCGGCCGGTTTATTTTTATAATAACCCAAGATTACTGACCAGCAGGTTTATTTGTATTTCGGCCGATCTGTATTCCGGGTTTATGATGTAAGAAAGGTGAGCAGAGTCTATGCGCAAGCTGCATTGGAATGCTGCTGCTATACATTTCCCAAAATGTTAGCCGTCTGGAAACAATACAAAGCTTGCAAGCTCGAAACTTGCAGAATTGACCATAAACCATACTATTCTGTGCCCACATTAATTTAGCTCTTCGTCTGCGTATTCCAGTTCAAATAAATGTTTTCAAAGTGAAGTCAGAGGCTGGACAACATCCTCATAATATTGTCTGACCCGCAACAAATCACAACATAGTGGTAAATCTTCTATAGTAGCGCTAATAGCTTTCTCACAAATAACACTAGAAATGTGGGGTTAATGAAAAATCAATATAAGAAATAAGCATTGTTCAACATTCCCCAGAGAAATATAGCTACACGTGCATTTGCTTGACTTTAATGGACCTATCTTTGAAACATGGCCGTGGTTTCCAGGGAACACAATTCCACTGGTCCTAAATTCAATTCTGTTCAATCTTATTTGTAAAGCACTATTTTCAGAGGCTCTGTAACCAAGACACTTTACATGAAACTAGGAAAAAGAAAAAAAAGCAGCAAGTGAGGCACCAGGAGAAAGCCATTCTTTACTGACCAGCCCATTGTCAGTAAAATTAAAATTAGGCTAAATTGTAAAAGGGAAGCATCGGAGAATATAGAGGAGAAACATTCGTAGTGAATGGAGAGACTCTTCAGTGAGGAGTCAGGAGTTGTTTCTGACTGGCCAGTGACAGTGTAGGTGGCAGTGCAGCACAGTGGGTAAGGAACTGGGCTTGTAACTGAAAGGTCATAGATTCGATTCCTGGGTAGGACACTGCCATTGTGCCCTTGAAAAAGTTACTTAGCCTGCATTGCTTCAGTAATACATCCAGCTGTAATAATGGATACAATGTAAAACAAAAGAAATGCTATGTAAAAAGTTGTGAAGTAGCTCTGGATAAGAGCATCTGCTAAATGCCTGTAATGTAACAGTGCGTAGCCCAAAAGATGTTGATGGCTGCTGGGTATCATGGCTTCACTGGGGAGTCACGTTGTTTCTGATGTTGATAGGCTGCTGGGTAGCATGGCTTCAGTGGGGAGTCACGTTGTTTCTGATGTTGATGGGCTGAACAAAAGTTGCATGAACTTCAGTGGGATACGTTGTTTGCTGAAAGTTGATGTGATGCTGCTGGGTAGCATGGCTTCAGTGGGGAGTCACGTTGTTTCTGATGTTGATGGGCTGCTGGGTAGCATGGCTTCAGTGGGGAGTCACGTTGTTTCTGATGTTGATGGGCTGCTGGGTAGCATGGCTTCAGTGGGGAGTCACGTTGTTTCTGATGTTGATGGGCTGCTGGGTATCATGGCTTCATTGGGGAGTCACGTTGTTTCTGATGTTGATAGGCTGCTGGGTATCATGGCTTCAGTGGGGAGTCACATTGTTTCTGATGTTGATGGGCTGCTGGGTAGCATGGCTTCACTGGGGAGTCATGTTGTTGCTGATGGTGATGTGCTGCTGGGTAGCATGGATTTAGTGGGGAGTCATGTTGTTTGTGATGGTGATGTGCTGCTGGGAAGCATGGCTAGTCCCACACATTTTACTGCTGTTGTACATTCCCACTGCTGCCCAAATCCTGTGAAGGCTTCAGGACCACGGACAGCAGCGGCCTCCCCTGTCTGCTGACCTTATCAGGGCTGTTCTACAGGCACAATGCATTCAGTCTGCTTTTGGGCTGTTCTACAGGCACAATGCATTCATTCAGTCTGCTTTTGGGCTGTTCTACAGGCACAATGCATCCATTCAGTCTGCTTTTGGGCTGTTCTACAGGCACAATGCTTCCATTTCAGTCTGCTTTTGGGCTGTTCTACAGGCACAATGCATTCATTCAGTCTGCTTTTGGGCTGTGCTAAACACAAATATTAACCTCAAATTCAGTACATTTCCTGGACATGTAGGTATATGTGCTATTGTCCACATGTTAAATGTAATTTAGTAATTGATATCTAAGCATCATTGATATACTGCTAATTTCCTTGCCACTGAATTTGACCAAGGGCACTTAGCCTGGAGTCAGAGCTAAACTATAGCACTCATCCCATTATGAGTTCTGCCATTCATTTCATTGAGTTTTAATGCTGGCCAAGGGTCTTTTGTGCTGATGTAGACCCCGTTTGAAATATAACAGATTTCCGCACTGTTCCATGACGGATGGAGACATTTTCACATATTTGCTGCATCATCAATCAAGCCAAGATGGAAGGCTGGAAACAATTATAAAATGTAAATGGTGCAATTTTCTGTCATGCGCGGCGTCTATTAATGAGCTGTTGATTAACGGTTCCCACGGTCCGCTGCTCTCTAAATGCTCCAGCGAGGCCCATCCGGGCCTAATAGCGAGGGTATCCAGACTCATTGTAGCTTCAAAGACATTACAGTACACTACATATTAGGTTACATTACATTTATGGAAAACGCAAACCGTAGGTCACTGGAACAACTACAGAACACAGGTCAGATGAGGTACAAAGTGTAGTTACCCATAGCTGAGGTTTTCAAACTGTGAGGCGAACCTACCCTGGGAGCTGCTAGGGAGGCGCGGAGACGTGAGGGTGAATAGACATGCGATCAAACAGAATGATTTAACCAATGAGCGAGCAACCCCTGGGACATCCACGTTTGTTCAGACATCCTTGTTTAGTTCAGAGCCGGTGACGGGGATGAAGGAAAGGCATGTTGGAAATCACAAACTGTATGAATAGCTGAACTGACAGCACCCTGGCTTGTATGCTGGAATGAACCAGTGACCAGAAAGGCAAGGACTGCTGTTAGTTTGAGTGCAACTGGGACCGTGCAAACAGCACTGCGTGGGACAGATGCAGATTTTTTTCAGCTCTCCTCCTCAGTCAGGTCACAGAATGTATGTCAACGCTTAAATATCTGGATTTAAAACTTCTGCACCTGCTGTGTGGGGTCACATAATACATTGTGGCTACAAGTTGACAAAAATAATAATAATCAAATAGACGTATGACCAAAGAAATCACAGAAACAGGCTAATCCTTCTCTCTTCGAATCATCTCTGCTAATAGCCTCCTTAATTCACAGGAGCACCAATCGCTTAATTATAGCCACTTTTATATTAGGCCTGATATTGATACATATGTAGGTATAACCAGTGTAATTAGTCAATTGTTAAGCCTTTTATGAAAATTTACTTTTTTTTTGCAAATATTCACATGGATGTCGTTATTGGTGCTTTGTGCCACACACAATCATTTTAACAACACGCATCTAATTAAAATTAAAAGATTGTTCAAGTTCATGTAACGTTTATTGTCATTCTTCTCATTACAGACAGGATACAGTACCCCCGGTATTATAGCTAGCTTGATCTACGGTAAGTCCCAATTCAGAACAGCGAAAGACAGGATTTTTTTCTTTTGTGTTTTCTTCTTTTTTCACAGGCACAGGATTGTTAGATCGCTGGCTCTGCCTATGGGCCTCTGTGGCATTACCAACTGGTTCTATCACTACACAGGCACCTGCTTCCTGATTGACATATAAGGACCCTGATCACTGCACAGGCACCTGCTTCCTAAATTAATTACTGTATAAGGACCCCAATCACTGCACAGACACCTGCTGCCTGAGTGACTTACTGTATAAGGACCCCAAACGCTGCACAGACACCTACTGCCCGATTGACTTATACGGACCCCGGCGGCTGCACAGACACCCGAAACCCCCAGGAGCTGAACTGAGATCAGTCGGTTGGCTTCTGTGACAGTCTTTTCAGCTGAGATGCATGGGATTGAGCTCAAAATGGCATCCAAGCTGGAATACCACTACAGCTTCAAAACAAACTGAGCTATTTTAGAGTACAAAAACATTTATATGGACAAACAAGCTATAAAACTGCAAGTATTGGACATACTGGAAGTGAATGCAAGACAGGTACATTACATATGGACATTTAAATCTTTCTGAAATACCCTTGCTGAAAGGGTATACTGTTTGTTCATCCAAAGATATACAAGACAAGATAACTGTAGTCAGCAACTGATGATGTGGTGTTGGGTATAATAAGTGGTCGAGGGATGAGGAGGCTCCTTTTGTTTTATTACCCTTTCTGAGAGCTGACAAGGGAAAAAGTGGCTTTGTTGGGTAGAGACAAGTTTAATCAAGGCTCTGAGTGTGAACGTGCAGTGTATTTATCAGTTATGTTTTAATATTTTTTGGACCTTTGCTTTATCCCCATTCTTTGGGTGCTGCTTACCTCTAGGGTACCCTGGATATGGAGTTACGGTAAATGCATTGCATTACAACAGAGTACATTTTTTGCATTTGTTGACTAGGCCTGCTCCAGTGGGTAAATTCTGAAAACCAGATTGATTAGATGATTACCACTAAAATACTGGCCATACCAAGGTGGAATACAGATCTGTACTCATGAGGCATGTTTATGTGTTCTTGTTTTTTTTTTTTTGTGAGCAATAATTCACTGCACAAACGTCTTTAAAATAATAAATGAGGGATGAGGCCGTAAAACTATTGAAGATCACAGATGACCTTTCACCTTGTCGGCCAAATTAAAGTCAGGACCATATTGCACCAGTGAAATGTTGCGCATTCAGTGCCATAGTCGGCAGTGCTGTCCAATCTAGAGATTTTTATGTACTTTTGTGTCTGAATTACATACAACATGGCTCCCATATTTCTTCAGAGAAAACCCTGTGGTGGTGGGCAAGCTCTTACATATTTTATTAACCTGCAGTTGATCTGTTACAGTATTACTATGTGAATTCTGTTATGAAGGACAGTATGTAATCTCTAATATAGCACCATTGTCCCTGCCCCGCCTCCCCCCCCCACCCCACTGCTCCAACTGTGTCCGTGCCATTTCTCTGCATTACTGAAACAATGGCATTGAACTCTTTGATGTGTACTATCGTTGTAAAGTGGTCCCTGAAGAATATGGTCTTATATGTGCGATTCAAATATTAATGCTAACATTCTGCTCTGTATGCACTTTTGGGGGAAAAGAGAGAGAGGGAGGAAGGGGTAGATTAAAAATTGATACAAGTAGAGAGGGGGAGATGGAGGAAACGTGAATTGCTAATCTTTCTTTGTCTTTTTTGAAATTGGCACGTATGCCACAGATGCTGAAGGTGATATGACAAAGGGGGTGAATTTTAGCATTCTCGTGGTGAAAGAAGGCGGGGCCCTTATTGATAAGACATAAGACAGATGTTTTGAGTTGATTCACATATGGCAACAATATCAATTTGTGTTGTGAGTTGAAACACTTGATTGATCATGGTCTTGATTGTGGTCACTTGATTGGTCTTTTTTGCACCAATTCTGGGTTGTGTTATTAGTTTTTCATGTGCTAAAAGGTTTTATTAAATCAGGCCCTGAGTTTAAGCTGCGTTAAATTAGTTAACCTGAGTTTTAGGCTCCATCACCCCCTGTGACCCTACCCAGGATAAGCAGGTACAGATAATGGATGGATGGATGGAGTGGTGTTAAGTGAATTACGATAAGCATCAGTGTTATGTAAATTAAGGCAAGTATTAGTATTAGTTAAATTAAGGTATAATGCACATGTGTCATCAATACAAATACAAAAAGCTTGCCTGTGTGTAATAATACATTTTCAATTTTCAGAACTGGTTTTCAGGTAAGTTTTGTTAACTCAGAAACTCTGCAGTGAGATACTGCAGTTGAGGTTCACTCAACTTGAGCATTC